>NW_006921946.1:356321-357222 GCF_000298275.1 Orycteropus afer afer | reverse complement strand
GCTATGTTCTCCTTCAGAGAGTCCATCTTCTCAGATGATTTGCTTGGCATACAGATTGAATAAGTATGGGGAAAGCATACAACCTTGATGCACTCCCTTCTTGATTTTAAGTCATGCAGTATCCCCTTATTCTGTTTGAAAAACAGCCTCTCGGTCAATGTACAGGTTCCTCATGAGCACAATCAAATGTTCTGGAATTCCCATTCTTCTCAATGTCATCTACAGTTTGTTATGATCTATACGATCAAATACCACTGCATAGTCAATAAAACACAAGTAAATATCTTTCTGGTATCATTTGCTTTGAGCTAGGATCCACCTGATAGCAGCTATGATATCCCTTGTTCCATGTCCTCTTCTAAATCCAGCTTGCACCTCTGGAAATTCTCTGTCAATATACTGCTGCAACCGTTTTTGAATTATCTTCAGTATGATCTTAGTTGTGTGTGATATTAATGATACTGTTGGATAATTTCCACATTCTGTGGGATCACCTTTCTTTGGAATGGGTACAAATATGGATCTCTTCCGGTCAGTTGGCCAGGTAGCTGTCTTCCATATCTCTTGGTATAACCGAGTGAGTGCCTCCAATGGGGCATCTGTTTGTTGAAACGTCTCAATGGGTCAATTCCTGGAGCCTTGTTCTTCACCAGTTCCTCCAGTGCAGCTTCAACTTCTTCCTTCAGTACCATTGGTTCTTGATCATATGGCACCTCCTGAAATGAATGAAGATCTACCAGTTCTTTTTGTTACAGTGACTCTTTGTATTCCTTCTGTCTTCTTTTGATGTTTCCTGCATCATTCAGTATTTTGCCCATAGAATCTTTCAATATTGCAACTCGAGGCTTAATTTTTTTCCTCAGTTCTTTCAGCTTGAGAAATGCTGAGCGTGTTCTTCCCT
>NW_006921946.1:333646-352414 GCF_000298275.1 Orycteropus afer afer | reverse complement strand
TGCTTTCATTGGCAACTCAGTATTGTATTTACAAAGGGCCGAAAGCAACTCCTCTTAATTGTATTTCTGTACCCTTAAGAAGTGATCCCACAGGGGGAAAGGTAGGAGGTAGACGAGGACTGCTTAACCGTCTTGCTTTGGTAGACTTTAACTCTGCCCCCTGCCTCAGAGAGGGTGCATACTCCCAGCACCCTCTCTTCTGCCTCCTTCCCGCCATTTCCCACCAAAGCTTCTAGTGGTGGGGGCACCTATGCTCATGGTGAAGGCTGTAAGAGGGGACAGAGAGAAGCCCGGTTTGATCATTTCAGTTCCTTTTCTCCACGTGCTATGTACATGACACATTTGACCTTAATTTTTAAAATGTTGTTGAGTATTGTCAACTCTATTCCAACTCATAGAGACCCTATAGTGCAGAGTAGAACTGCCTCACAGTGTTTTCTAAGCTATAGTCTATACGGGACCAGATTGCTTGTTCTTTTCTCACTCGGAGCACCTTTCAGGTTACATTTTCAGGTACATGCAGCTGAACAAGTAGCAGCTCAAGATGGTGTTGGACTGAAGGACTATGGCAAAGGCTCTCTCCCATTGCCGTCTGCCTCTTCCCTTCCCTGTACTGCAGCCATGAAGACCAGCTAAGGTGCATCCAAAAATAATCCCTGTATATAAATTCTTGCTTGATTCTTCAACACTCCCAGGTTTTTGTGGCCCTGAATTTAGCTCAACAAACATTTCCTGCATGTAAGGGACTGTGCTAGGGATTAAAGGAGGTACAAAGATGAGCATGATGGTATTTCTGCCTTTGAAGAATTTATGCTGATCTCTTTCTAACCTGACAACGCAGTAGGGTATGGCTACATACCACCCATTTTTGGTCAGTATCAGAAGTTCTGTAATGAAGGCAGTTACAGAGGGAATTAAATGTACTAAGCATGCAAGAACAGGTTATTAGCTTGCAAGAAATGGGGTAAAAGATTTGTCAATAGGAGGCTATACACGGCTCATGGGTTCTTCAGATTGAAATTATTCTGAGTGGGTGTGTGAGTTCAGAAACTTTAGGTCAGAGAAAGTTTCCCTTAACTCCCCCCTCCCCCAAAGTAAGCAGTGACTGTTCCCTCCTCTCCACCCCACCCCAGCTATATACACGCATGCACACACACACATACAATATTAGGGGGTAGAGAAACAATTTGTTCTGATTTGTTGTTGTTGTTTTGTGCCGTCAAGTGGGACCCGACTCATAGCGACCCCTCCTTGGGTTTCTGAGGCAGTATAACTATGGAAGTAGATTGCCCCATCTTTCTTCCGAGGAGTGGCTGGTGGGTTTGAACCGCCAGTCTTCTGGTTAGCAGTCAAGTGCCTTAGCCACTATGCCACCAGAGATCAATAAAGGCTGTAGCCGAGCTATCTTCTTTGTGTTAGATGCCTCTTTACATCACCCTACCAGGCTCAGGGAACTTTACTGCTTTCCTAGTAAACAGTATAATTAAAAGGAATTGCTTATAATCTGAACCTTAACTTTTATCTGATGCCAATGTTCTTCCTCTTTGCACAGCCCATTTCAGATGATCACTTGGTTGGATCAATCTAAGTATCAATCTAAGATGGAAGTCTCTTCCCCCTTTTTCCTCCTCCTGTCCAAAGCAAAAGGAGCTCTGATGGTGTAGTGGTTAAAGTATTTGGCTGCTATCCAAGAAGGCTGGTGGTTCAAATCCACAGCCACTCTGTGGGAGGAAGATGAGGCAGTCTGCTTCCATAAAGATTTACAGCCTTGCAAACTCTAAGTGGGTCGTTATGTGTCAGAATTGACTGATGGCAGTGGGTTTGGTTTGTTTTATCCAAAGCAAAGAACTCAGTCCCTCTTCTTTTGCTCCTTCCTCCCCCTAAAGAACATAAACGAGCTAGATGGGGGAGAAAGCTGTGACTTTTAGGAGATAACTGAAGTGAGAAACTTGAAAGACTTTAGAAGAAATTGCAGGGCTAGCTGCAGGTCCTGGGAATGATCACTGTCGGGGAAGATTAGTGGCTTGGAAGAAGCAGGGAGATTAGCAACATGGATGCATTCACAAGGGCTACTGGAGGCCCATGCAATAAGGCAGCACTTTACAAGGTTCGAAAGAACAAGGATGTTGGGCCAAGGGCCCAACAACCGATTTTTTCAATTGAAACTCCAAAGGTCATTATCAAATGGCAAACAAGATCCGTCTCCTTTGTGCATGGCCGCTCTTAGTTGTCACTGATTGAGCTCTGACCCACAGTGGCCCTATGATAACAGAAGGAAAGGCTGTCCAGTCCCATGCCATCTTCACAATAGTATGTACAGTTGAGTCTTTTGTTGTAGCCACTTTGTCAATCCATTTCATTGAGGGTCTCCTCCTTTTTTGCTGACCCTCTACTTTATCAAGCCTGATGTCCTTCTCTGGCAACTGGTCCCTCCTAATAACATATTCAAAGTAAGAAAGATGAAGTCTCCCCATTCTCATTCTAGCTGTCCTTCCTCTGTGGACTACTGGTTGGCAAAACTTGTCTATCCTCAGACCCAGACAAAGACAGAGTGGAATGGATCCCTCCATATCCCTTAACTCCCCCCTCCCACTAAATAAGCAGTGACTGCTCCCTCCTCTCCACCCCACCCCAGATATATACATGCATGTGCGCGTGTGCACACACACACACACACACAATATTAGGGGGCATAGAAATAATCTGTTCTGACTAGAGAGATCAATAAGGGCTGTAGCCAAGCTATCTTCTTTGTGTTAGATGCCTCTTTACATCACCCTACCAGGCTCAGGGAACTTTACTGCTGTCCTAGTAAACAGTATAATTAAAAGGAATTGCTTTGGGGAGTCAGGGGCATCACCACAGAAAAGCAAAAATGTTCCAAAATGAAGAAGGATTCTAGCCAAGAACAACTGCTTTCATTGTCTCTCTCATTGTCATTTGTCATATTCATGTATAATCTGAACCTTAACTTTTATCTGGTGTCAATGTTCTCTCTCTTTGCATAGCCCATTTCAGATGATCACTTGGTTGGAAACTCTAATTTTTATAGAGATTTTCCAACCCATCCTCCAGCTTCAGACACAGAAACTGCTGTAAGTGACACAGTGCCAGAATCTAGGACAACTAGGCTCCTGGGAGTCTTAATCTTGGCCAGATCTCAGTATTCTTCCCAAGAGAGGAGAGGAGGTGGGGTGGGAAATTAGATACTTTCTACCAAATAACAAAACAACCCCTCCCGCAAAATCTGCTACTTGGCATTAGAATGTGTGACTAGTTTAAACCATTCTGGAGAGCTCTCTGGGCTTAGAGGCCTAGAGGGAACATATAACTCACTAAGACTGCCTCAGAATCTGAAAGACGTGTTTCCCAAACTCATCTCCACTTCCCCAACTCTGTGAGGGTCAACTTAGCTTCTATTTGCCCCAATGTCTGTGACATCCCCAAGACTTGGCACTGTCAAATAACGCAAGAAAACAATGTAGCATTGACTTTCTCTTGATTCAACATCTCCCGTATCAGTTGTATGAAGTCTTTCATCAACACATGACTATCTCAATATATCCTGTATCAGTTCTATGAAGGCTTTCATCAATGCATGGCACATCTTCAGTACAGATCAGCAGTTGTCAACTTCAGTGTGCATCAGTCACCTAGAGGGCTTGTTAAAACACAGTCTGCTCACCATCACCCGCAGAGCTTCTGAGATAGTAGGTCTATAGCAAGGTCCAAGAATTTGCATTTCTAACAAGTTCCCTGGTGATGCTGCTGCTGCTGCACGTTGAGAACTACTATAATTTATGAAAATCAAGTTAAAAACAACGGTGGCCTGTACAAATTTTGATTATTTCTGCCTTCACCCGAAATTAAACTACATCTTTATAGATACCTCATTTTAGACAGGAGATGACATTTTATGCAGTATCTACACACATTGGACATTTCTCTATCATTATCCCAATTAGTATGGTATAGAAATTTGAACAAAGGAGGCCTGGTGGCACAGTGGTTAAGTACTCAGTTGCTAACTGAAAGGTTGGTGCTTCAAACCCATCAGCTGCTCTAACGGAGAAGATGTGGCAGCCTGCTTCTGAAAAGTTATAGCCTTGGCAGTTCTACTGTGTCCTGTTGGGTCACTATGAGTTGGAACTGACTCGATGGTGATGGGTTTGGTTTTTGGGTTTAGACATCTGAGCAGCTCTCTGTGTGAATGAAGATAACTAATCTGGTATGGCATGGTTTCCCTACCATTGTTTAAAATCCATGTGGATACCAATGCCATGGTTGTTTGAAAACAAAAGATCTGTGGCCTCCTAATTCCAACATTTCCTTTGGGACCAACTCATTTAATGACCCTGTCATTTAAAGCAACAGTTCCAGTTAATACCTCCTTGGAATTAACCATGCTAATGATACAGTGCTTTGGAACAATTGTCTGTGGTTATAGTCACATTAACTACTTTACCTGGATTACTTTTCACATCAATAAATTCATTTTGTAACCAACGGCCAGCTGGGGAACAAAGGAAAATTGGCTACTGGAATAGACAGGCCAATGGCAGCCAGACTGAATCCAAATTGAGCAATCTCTGTAAGTGATAGTAAGTGGTGGCTCATGAGCGACAGGCCATAAAAAGTCAGATTCCTACAGGGGCAAACTGTCTGTTACTGTATGCGAGGCTTCTGTAGGAGCAACACAGAAGCACACTTTCCTCTTAAGATCTTCAAACAAGGGATGATGGGATGAATTATACAGGAAAGACTATGAGGATCTGCACACAAAAATGTAACGTTGTAACAGGCTTTGATAAACTGACTTTCAAGAGCCAGAAACACACACGCTGTGGTTTGAGTTTAGTTTGTGAAGCAGAGAAACCGGAAGTTTTACAGGTAAGATATTATTTTGTATTTTTTGGCTGCAAGGACTATGAAGACTTAAAAAGAAGATTTTTTTATATTATATATCTAGTTTTTTGTTCTAGATAGTTCTGGTTAAAACTATGTTGTAGGAGTCTAATGACAGCAATACGATTTTGCCATTGGTAATTTTGTTATCTAACTGCGTAATAGAGGTTTTTCTTAAGACTGGTCTCTAGCCATGCCAGGTATACACATATGTACACACACACATACACAAGTATTTACATTCAACAGCTGAAATTAATAAGTGGGCCTTTCCCTGGCTTTATGGCTCTTTTAATACATATTACTTTCAATATACTTTAGATTAGGAAAATCATCTGAATAATCTTAATAACAGTGACTACCATGCCAATATTCAATTATTAAATAACTAAGGGCTATAGCATCATAGGGAATTCCAGCGGTGCAATGGTTAGGCACTTGGCTGATACCTGAACAGTCAATGGTTCAAACTCACCAGTGACTACAAGGAAGAACAGACCTGGTGATCTGTTCCCATAAAGATTTCAGCCTAGTTAACCCTATGGGGCAATTTGACTCTGTCCTATAGAGTCTCTATGCTTTGGAATTGACTTGGTGGCACACAAGAGCACTCACACTCACTCACTGCCATCAAGTGTAATCCAACTCATAGCGACCCCTCCTTGGGTTTCCAAGGCAGTATCTTTATGGGGGTAGATTGCCCAGTTTTCCTTCTGAGGAGTGGCTGGTAGGTTTGAACCGCCAGCTTTCTGGTTAGCCTCAGACACTACACAACAACACAGTATCTTTAATTTTATGCTCACTTGGTCTTCTGTTTTCCTGAACAGCCTTCCCACTGTCATTTTCTATATCCATGCACTATAATGTGTACACACACATGGCCCCTTTACCGTTCTCAAGAAGAAAATCTGCCTATTGTACAAACAAGGCAGGGTCCAGTGAGGAAATGGTCCAATCAGAAGTGGACAATGGGAGACATGAGAGAGACGCCAGAGGCTTGTCAACTGGAAGGCAAGCTGAGGGAAAAAAGTAAGAAGTCTCCTGGAGACAACCACAATTTGAAAGACACTGTTTGAAAGACTAAAGACTTGGGTACTAAGAAACTACTCAACAGATCTTAATGTCGGTATGGACATCTTTGCTTGCTTTGGCCTAGAAGGTCTGCTAGGGCAACCAACTCATCCATTAGAAGTGATAATATATTTGATGCTAAGGTTCAGAGAAAGTCTCCAGCTGGATAAGCATAGAGCCCAGGTGTAGAGTATAGGACTGGGTGTAGTGCCACCTCGACTGTTTCTACAGCTTTAAGGTCCTGGGTCAGCCAGCCACTGTGAGTATGTGTGGACACACTGAAGCCTCACGCTATTTTATAGTTTTCCCCTTTGGGGATGGGGGGATCTGGCATTGCAAAAGCTTCAATTAGGCTTTTTAATTTAGCTCTTAAACCTCTTTGACTGCTCAGCTATGGCCCACAATCACGAGCCTTCCCTAATTTATGAACTACTTCATCTGTCCTGGCTTTGAATGCTTATAAACCCTGTTGAGAAATAAAGAGGTGGGGATCTGTCAGTTTGCATTACTCTGGTTTTGTCCAATTGGAAAAGACTTCTTACTACATCTAAACTACTCGGATTAACAAGGTGCTGCAGCAGACATCCTGCTATGTATCACCTGGTTTACCTGTTGACACATGTCAGTAAATAAACGAGGAGGGCAGCATTTAGTCGCTTTCAAACTCTGGCTTTGAAGAATGACAAATTCTACAAAATTGCTCATGAAAGGAAGAAACCTTGTTATTTTGAGATGGCATTTATCTGTAAATCATATTCCATAGAGAAGTAAAACAAACAAACAAGCAAAAACCCCCAGCAAATATATGACATGCTGTCAAGTGAGCTGAGCAAGCTGACATCCTTTTGAGACCTTTAAGGGAGCAGGTGTTGAAGACGTGTAATGAGATTTCCATGCATCTTCAGAGCAAGGAGCTAAGATTCTAACAAGAGCTGCTCAGAGTGTTACAGATCACAGCCTAGGGAATAACGCCTGGTAAGCAGTGCACTGAAAGAGACATCATACCAAGGTTCTACTTTCTCAGGGGTGCTTATGCACTCTCTACATCTCTACACATGATGAATTTTCAAAGAAGACAAATACTCACAAGAGAGAAATTTTTGGAAGAGTGTAAGATGATTTTTCCAGCTCCTGTGGGATTTGCTACATTTTCAATTAAGTATTCTTGATGTATTATTACATTATTTTGATGTATTAGTTGTCTTAAGTTATTTTATGACTCTTCTTCTTTCTTGTGAACATTCCTTTTGAATCAAGATAATACACAGAGCTTTCATGGACATACTTTGGTACGTGCAAAGCAGTTTTCTTTTTTTCCAAGTGTAAATGGTTGGGTGACAAGTCTATGTAGAAAATGTAATTAAAGTGGAACATGCCACGTTTTATAAGGAACTTGAAACAATTGTTTCAACTACAATATTGTGAAGGAACATATAACAAGGAAAATTTGATGACCTCTCACTTTTGTAAGGAGCTGAGGGTGTTTAAGCCCTCAGCTGTTAACCTAAAGGCTGGTGGTTTGGACCCACCAGCTGCTCCAAGGGAGAAAGATGAGGCAGTCTGCTTCTGTAAAGATTACAGCCTTGGAGCCCTGGAAACCCCACAGGACAGTTCTACTCTGTTCTATAGGGTTGCAGTGAGTTGGAATTGAGTTGACCAAAATGGGTGTTTTTTTTCTGCAAACATCTGAAGTCAAAAGGAGTACAAGAACAGCATTTTCACTCATTTTACAAGTATTTAGGAACAGACAGCCAAGTGTAAATCTCTGTGCAAGTTATTAGGGATGAAAATGTGAGACACTGTTGATTGCCTGCAAGGAGCTAACATAATCTGACAGCTATAAAACAGTGGTAGAGGCATGGTCATCTCTACCAGTGGAGACAGTGAATTAATTTTTGAGATGTGAAGACATAAGCAAAGTAAAGAGTTGGGAGAAATCTGGATAGTGATAGCACCATGTTTGCAGTGAGTAGCAAACACATAAGTAGTGGTGAAATGTCTTATCTGAAGACATTTTAAGATACACAAATAGAAAGAGAAGTGTGGAAAGAGTTTCAGCTTGATCCAGAAGGTCACTGAGAATTAGCCTTGGACCAAACAGTAGTTTAGGCAGTTCCTTGGTAGCAATGTGGAGGATGGAGTGGGAAAGTGACAAGTACACAGACAGGGAGACTAACAGAAAGTTGTTGACATAGTACAAGCAGGAGATGGTGAAGGGCAAAACACTAAGAATGGGAGGAGGAAAGACATTTAAAATAAACAAACAAAAACCTAATACTGGCAGGTGTAGATGGTTGACTATAGGAGGAGGAGGGTGAAAGAAGAAGCTATAAGGATGTGGAGGTTTTTAAAATGTAAGAAGGCAGACAGTGGTGGGAAAGGAGATGATGACTTCACCTTGGGTCATGCTATGTGTCATCAGTGAGATGTCTGGATGAAGAAGACTGCTAGAGACTGGATAGCAGTCTGATGACTGAGAGGTAGGACTGAGCCAGAGAGAAAGACTGGAGGGCACAGTTGAAATGAAGACGAAATGGGTGAAACCTCACAGAGAGCACATACAGTCCAAGATGAGAGAGCAAAGCCAACTGATCAGGGTCGCCAAAGAGGTGGAAGGAAATCTATGTGGAGAAATGTGCTGGAATCCAAGGGGCAGAGCATTTCACAGATGGAAAGGTCAGATGTGCCAAATGCAGAAAAGTCTTGTAAGAATAAAGACGTGGGGTGTGTGCATGTGTGTGTGTGTGTAAGAATTCAAGTGCAGAGAACTGAGTTAATCAGATTCCTCAGTGTAGCACACTATTATTATTTTGATCATGAAACATCTTTCTTATTTTGACTTACTTCTTTGTTGTCCCCTCCTTGGCAATTATTTAATGTATTTCATTTGCATCTCCCATTTCATGCATGTGCTTGAAAAGATGGGTGGTTGTCTTGATGCATTACTTGGGGATCATGCTGCTCCCTGCTTTCTCACTCTGCAGTGTCGCTGTTTGTACCTCTAGTGCACTGCTTCTAACTGCTGCGCTGTGCTTGAAAGTACGTGTCCACCACGTGACCTATCTATTTCCAAACAGCAAGGAGCTTGCAAATGGCATTCCATTCCCTCTCACCAGTAACTGCGATGAACACATTTGTGCATGCCTCCTGATGACTCCAAGTGGTCATTTCTTTGGCATGCATAAGCAGGAGCAAAACTGCAGGTCACAGGGGGTACCGAGTATTTATTTTCACTCACTCACTCTTACTGCCATTGAGTCAGATCTGACTCATTGCAACCCCTCCTTGGGTTTCCAAGGCGGTACCACCACACAGATAGATTGCCCAATCTTCCTTCTGAGGAGTGGCTGGTGGATCTGAACCGCCACCCTTTTGCTTAGCAGTCAAGTCCTTAGGCACTACACCACCAGAGCTCCTTTATTTTGACTAAGCACTGAGGGTGGCTCTACCAAAGGTTGGGGGGGTGGGAGGAGAGAAAGCATGGATGACTTACTGACAAAGAGATGTGGATCAAGGAACGGTGCCACTAGTTAGGTCACAGAACACCTCAGCAGAAGGTGACAACTTTTCTATGCTGATGATATTGCCATTGCCATCAAGTTGATTTCAACTCATGGTGATCCTATGTTGTTGTTATTTGCCGTCGAGTCGGACCCGACTCAGCAACCCCTCCTTGGGTTTCTGAGGCAGTATCACTACGGAAGTAGATTGCTCCATCTTCCTTCTCAGGAGTGGCTGGTGGATTTGAACCGCCAGCCTTCTGGTTAGCAGTCAAGTGCCTTAGGCACATGCCTCACAGGGTTTCCAAGGCTGTAATCTTTACTGAATCAGACTGCTACACTTTTCTCTCGTGAAGCAGCTGGTGGGTTCAAAACGCCCTTCTGGTTAGCAGCTAAGCTCTTAACTATTGTACCACTATGGCTCCCTGGTGCTGGGCAGCCCAAAGAAGGGGCGGAAAACCAAAGGCAGAGGGTCACTACAGGGTAGTGATCTGTCAGCCATTGCCTTAAGTGGAATAACAAATACTGCTGCTTTCTTAGAATTCAGCTCCAATACATCAGGAGAGGTACTGAAGTAATGCAGATTCAGAACCTAATTTAGAGGACAGAGAACTAAGCCCTGCAACATCCCTATGATTCATCTGGGGTTGATCAAGACCCAGTCCTTTCCACTGGGCCAACAGTGAGGGTGGCGGCAGCTCTGGGAGTGTTGCACGCATTGCCATCATGTTGCCACTGGTGTACAAAGTGCTGCATGTGTCCTCATCTCACTCTTCACTTAGTTGGTTAGGTACCTGAGTATGCAAGGAACCACTCAGAGCTTTAGAGCGAGTGCAATGCCCCTTCATTCGTCAGTTCCAGTCAATAATCCCTGTAACCCCTGCTTCTTATACCCACAAGCATAACTTGGTACATAGGAATTAATCTGTCAACATAGTCAAAAGTGAACTCCTTAGTGTAAACACACATTACATTCTGTGGGGTTCTTTACTTATGTGGCTAGCAAGGCGGTAGGAGAAGAAATGGGGTGAATATAGTGTGAATCATCACTCGTTTCAAATTGGGTTTGGAAAAGGCCAAAGTGAATCAACAATACTTACACAGTGTTTAAAAGGGAATATGGTCTTAATGCTTTCTGGTGAAGACATTAGATAGAATTGGGCTAATTGTGTGTCCAGGCAGTGGTCAAGACAGCCAATTCGATATGGTTGGTGATAGGAACAGACTGATAGGAATAGCTTAAAATTAACATTTCAATTGTATTATGGTAGATGAAAGAAGCAAAGAAATTTATGGCCATCAAAAAAAAGTTCTTATATCATTTAAAAGGTTTACTGACCACCTAAAAATACCCACAGCTTTTCTTTATACATTTCAATTTGGTACCTATCCAGATGAGCCCAAATATGAAATTTGTGTAACTCAAACAATGAGTTCTACTGTACATATGCAGGCTGTTCCACAGATACATTTAAATTCTAACAGATTTACATAGTTTCTCAAGTATTCTAAAGAAAAAAACAAAAACAAAAACCCAGTGAGTCATTTTCTTTGTTTTAGAGCCAGACTGTATGTAGTACTTTGTTCCTAGTCAACAGATTACTCAGAAGCAGAAGTTTGACTTTCAGGGCCCGGCCCCATCATCCCAATCCCACTGCCCAAAAAAGCTGAATGGAAATTTTTCTGTGTTTTGAATACACACATTTTGTAAAGTGCTGTCGGTGCTTATGGGAATGCAAAATTCCAGGTCCATTATTTAGACTTCTCAATGCATGGTAACACACAATACTTCAAAATGTATTAGAAGAATTTAAATCAAGTTTATAAAGAAATGTACCAAATTTTTATGAGTGGCACTTGTCATCTTTAACACCTAAGTAAGAAATTAGTCACTGATAACAGAGAATTGTTTGCATTACCTGTTTAATTTTTAATATACTTAGCTTCTCTGTTACTACACATACAAATTCTTAAGCAGAACAGATTTTATTTATTTATTATTTGTTGTTACACTCTGACAATAGAATGCCAAGTTAAAATACCACCCAGATGGCACACAGCTCCTAATGACACAAGCACTGCTGCAGAGCAACGTCTCCTCCTAAAGAAAGTAAGCACCGTGGCCCTCTGGGAAAGCATCCCCATCCCCTTCAACCGAGCCTCTGAAAATGAAAGCACTGGGGGTTAGACCTGAGAACCTGGCAACCAGACGGCCAAGAAAGATCCTTGCTGCACAAAGGCTCTGCCTGCTCATTCCAGGCTATGGTTTGTTTAGGCACTTCCACATTTCTAAATTTACCATAGGCACCAAATCTATGCAAAAGATGATGGGTCAAGGGCAAACTCCAAGAAGCAGCCTCCCCTCCTTCGTCTTACATAACAACAAGATACACTGTTCTCAGGAGAAAGCACAGACTATTAGATGTATGGTTGCCTTTTGGGCCTATAAGAAATTCTTTGCACTAAAGAACAAATTGTTTCTTCTTGAAAAATAGCTGATTTGCATCAACAAGGTATATGATTTTTAAGAAAAGTTTAATTGGGCAAAGAGGATTCACTGCCATTTTAAACCCTCCATTTTATATACAAATGATCTCATTATTATGTAAATAATATAGTTAGTGATAAACCAAAGAAGAAAACTAGTTGATCTTGCAACAGTATAAATCAAATTTTCCTGGTCATCAAAAGGAAACCAAGCTAACTCAACCAAATGGTGGTTTTTTATAACCTTCCCTTTGCTCCAAAAATTCCTTTCTTGAAATTTCAAGTTCTTAAAATGAGCTATCTGTTCTCGTGAAACACACACCAATAGCTTCCAGGAAAAAAAAGAGGGCCCTTAGAACGGTCATTGCTTTATTTCATCCATTACAAAGTTTTAAAATCCCTTTATTTTATAAATGTGTCCAGCCAATGGAGAATTTTAAGAATTCCCAAAGATGGAAGAAAACTGAGTTAAAACTGATCAAAGTACTGAATTATAGAAGCAACTAAAACAGGTTAGATTTTACTATACTTTGTTCATGCAATTACTATCTACAGCTTCGTGCCTCTTTGATCCAGATTTAGTAACCCCTCCCACTTCACTCTGATAAGGGCACGGATTGCTAATTTAATTCTTCCACTCTTACTATTTTAAGTGGTTAGCTTTTGCCCTATATTGTTAACTATTCAGAGGCTGGTTTTAATGATGTTTGTAAGGCAGTTTGCCAATTTACAGGTGTTCTCTCTGCTATGAACAGCCTGAAAAACCTGTGCTATAAACTCATCTGTTTATTCAATCCCTATTTTTTGAGGACTGTATATTTCTCAGCATTGGGGATATAACAGTTATTGAAAGTTATTGAAAATCTCTGCCACTGCCCAGGAGAGGAATCTTGATCAAAAGGAGGAAAATTGTGGAGAGGAACTTTTTGATTGTGGAAAACTAGATTTACAGGACACATGCAGACAGTTATAACTCTTGAATGGATCACCTGGAAGCAACTGTTAAACCTTGAACTGAAACCATCCCATGAAGTCATCTTTTAACAAAACAACAACCTAGTTCAACAAACAAGGGATGTCTGCTGTGAGCACTGTGCTCTTTCAAAGAAATAAATATGAGATCAAAATGACAACAGTGACTCTAAAGCACAGATGAGAACTCTAAGGGCAGAGGATCTAAGCTAACCATGGTGAAATAATAGAGCAGAACAGCAGAGACCGTGAGAATGGTGAAAGAAGGTGAGTTATGTGACCACTGTCAATGACCTGTACATGTCAACACTGCTCATTAGGTGTGTATGGATGGTTTAGTATATTTTAAGCAAAAAACCAACCAACCAACCAACCAACCAAATAAACCTCTTGTGTTCACAGAGATAAGATTCTAGAACAATGAGCAGGATAAAGAAACTATATATATTGTATGTTAGTGATGATCGGTTATGGAGAAAAATAAACCAGGGAAGGAAGAGAGAGGCTCTCAACTGGGAGAAGTGTTGCAAATTTGCAGTCATTTTCAATACCTGACATCTTGAGATCTATTGGGGAAATAAATGCAAAGTTTGGATTGTGGAGTCCAACTCTTGGCCTTACATGAGGTTGGTGCTCTTTAATGTAGCAACCCCTAGCCAAATGTGATTTCTGAGCACCTGAAATGTGGGTATTCTTAAATGAGATGTGCCATGAGTCAAAGACACACCAGCTTTCAAAGACATAGTATGATAAAAAGAAAACAATCT
The DNA here is from genome assembly GCF_000298275.1 of Orycteropus afer afer. Lineage (NCBI taxonomy): Eukaryota > Metazoa > Chordata > Mammalia > Tubulidentata > Orycteropodidae > Orycteropus > Orycteropus afer. The sequence continues at coordinate 338,712 of NW_006921946.1, read as the reverse complement.
CCTTAATATTAATTACATATTGAAATGATTATATTTTGGCTATAATAAACATTAAATAAAATTGATTTCACCTGTTTCTTTTTACTTCTTTAATGTGACTACTAGAGAATTTAAAATTCCATATATGTCTGGCAATTTTGGCTCACATCCTATTTCTATGGACAATGCTATACCTTATGGCCTTTCAATGATGCCAGTGGAGTTGGATCCCATGCATTTTACCTGGGTGCAATTCAACTATACAACATTGCCAAAGAAAAGGGAAGGAGGAAACAGAGGAAGTAAGAAGGTAGGTCAGAAGGCAGATAAAAATCCAAACTAAACCCATTGCTGTTGAGTCAATTCTGTTCATGGCAACCCTACAGGACAGAGGAGAACTGCCCCATATGCTTTCCAATGCTGTAATCTTTACGGGAGCAGACTGCCTCATCTTTCTTCTGAAGAACGGCTCATGAGTTTGAACCACTGACCTTTTGGTTAGCAGCCAAATGCCTCAACCACTACACCACCAGGGATCCTCTCTCACTAACTAGCTATGTGCCCTAGCCAAGTTGTACAAGGTGTCTCTACTGCAGGTTCCTGAAGAAGGAATAACAATAATAGTGCTCATTGCGAAGGGTTTTGGGGAGGAAGAAATGAATTGTTACAGATAAAGTGCTTAGATGGTGCTAAGCACATAAGTGCGTTCTATTATTATTATAATCATTTTCAGGAAATTAGCTTTACAAATATCAATTCTTGGCATTTGTGATGGGCTGTGGTGTTGCGTTTATTATAAAATGCCCTAAGTTTGAGTTGGACAGTTCTTGGGCGCAGGGCAGCCAGTGAAGAGAGTACACAAAGGACATGGTGTCTGAGACATGTCAGCGAATCCCGCCTCTACGGCACTGTACCAGCAAAAGCATGACTCTGTGCAGCCTACTAACTTTACTTCAAAGCCACCTCTTCCATAAAACGTCTATTTTTTGTAAAGCTGTTTGAGAAGTTAATGAAGGAGCGTAAAAACAAACAAACAAACAAACAAACAAAAACCCCAAAATAATGTAAAACAAAAAACCCTTGGGGTATATGGCAAGATTTAGACAAACGTTAGGCAGAATTTAGCTCTTTCTTAGATGTATGAACTAACTGAGGAAGATGATTTGAATGCTCAAGAGACTACTGTTTGAAAGGGTTTTACCACACATTTGAACTCTTACATGTTGTTGTTGTTGTTGTTGTTGTTATTTGCCGCTGAGTCGGCCCCGACTCATAGCTACCCCTCCTTGGGTTTCCGAGGCAGTATCACTACAGAAGTAGAATTGCCCAACCTTCCTTCCGAGGAGTGGCTGGTGGATTTGAATCGCCAGCCTTCTGGTTAGCAGTCAAGTGCCTTAGGCACTATACTACCAGAACTCTTACATATACAACTGATATTCTCATTTTTACCCACTTTTCAAAACACCCTCAAGAACATTTACTAGGTACCACCAGGACAGCACCAGTTGCTGTGGAGTCAACTCAGACTCATGGCGACCCCTGTGTGTCAGAGTAAAACTGTGCTCCATAGGGTTTTCAATGGCTGGTATGTGGCAGTAGAAGCCACAGCTTCCTTCTGAGGGGTATCTGGTGGACTTGAACTTCCAACTGCTGAGTTAGCAGCCAAGCATGTTAACCACTTGCATGACTTCAGGACTCCATTTACTAGGCAAACTTGTTAAATTTACGTGCTACTGAATGCAAGGAAAGGAACAGGACTACGCAATGCAAAATGCAACCACTGCTGTGGAGTCTGCCCTGACTCATAGTGACCCCTCCATGGGTTTCCAAGGCAGTATCACTACGGAAGTAGATTGCCCAACCTTCCTTCCGAGGAGTGGCTGGTGGGTTTGAACCGCCAGCCTCTGGTTAGCAGTCAAGTGCCACAGGCACTATGCCACCAGAAAAAACATTTGTTCTGTTACATGTTCAGAATATTTTTCAATTGACATTAACTTTCCCTTTATTCTATGGAAATCAGGGAGATTACACTGAGCTTTCTCTCTTCTACACATGCATTCAGTTTTAATAAAAGTATTTTTCCTAGAGCTGCCAAGCTTTATGGGGGAACAGTGGTATGAATGGTCAATACATGCTTCTGGGGGGAGGCAGGTTCAGTGCCTTTGCCCTTTCTGCTTCTCTGTAATGGGACTGGGGCAACGGCTCTGCTCCATGCTTCCCGCAGTGCACTGTGACCTCTCTGGAGTTCACAGGGGAAGGAGCAGAGCCTCTGGGGGTTAGGGATCAGGACACCTGACTCCAGTCCCAGCTGGCTGAGTTATTTACTCTGTGAGAGTGGAAAAGCCTCTAACAACCTGGACGTCTTGTCTGTAAATCTGGATAAAAAACTATTTCCCAAGGGGCACGATGTGGGGATAAAATGCCATGGGAGATTTTGAAAAGTCTGTTAAAGCGCATGGACATGCTATTATTACAGTGGGCTCTCATAAGAGGGATGGTAACAGTTTCATATATATTTTTTTTTAAATTCATTTTCCTCCCCCTAAAGTGCACTCAGCAATCATTGTATGTGTGTTTTTGCCCTTTTCCCCGGCACTGCCAGTTTTATTCCTGGCACTTTCTCAGGTTAAAGACTGGAAATGAATGAAGAAACAATGGGAAAGAAAGTAAGAAATACAGCCCTTAATGGAAGACTTCAGTTAAATACAACCCCACAAAGCCAACTTTTTTATAACGTTGTATGCAAAGTAGTTTGACAAACACAGGGAAACTGGGATTAGAAAGGCTCTTCCCTCGCCTTTGGCCTCAGAGTTTTTAGATGGAACAAACTAGCCTCCTCCCTCTCTCCAAAGTACTGAGAGCCTACTTGGTACCAGCAGGCTCAGGGCTAGGTGTCAGTCAGGACCCTGCCTGCAAGGGGCTAAAGGGGAGATACATGGGATGAACAGATAATGGCACACATGGTCAAATTAATAACAATTCTGATAAGTGGTATAAGAAAAAAGTAATAAATCCTTGAAAAATTCAGACACCCAAAGAATACTCTCCTTGAAACTTCCTGAGCATGGAATTGGATAACCTCTGCTCATCACCATGATTAAGAACTTTTAAAGTGAAGAACGGCTTACTTTTTATTTAATAGCATTTATGCTTTTCACTCTCATGTAATTTTGCAAGAGTGATAAAGGAAGACGGTCCTCTTTCCTAGTGGTAAGAGCCCTTCAAATATTGGCAACAGCTTCCAAATAAGATTAGTGTCCATGCTTAAAATACATGACACTAGAGGGATTCCAAGATGGTGGAATAGGCAGAAAGTCTGCACAGACCCTCTTCAACAAAGAAAAGGGAAATCAATTAACACAGACACAGAAGATAATTCTGGACCCCTGAGCCTTGAAGGGAAGGATATAGGACAATTAAACTGCAAACAACAGAAGAATTTGCATGAAAACACCAAAAAAGGAGACATATGGACCTGTGGTCTGGCAGCGATCCTGACGGCACAGACAGCTTGGAGATTCCTGAGTGGTGGTAGGACCTAAGAATTAACCTAAAAATCAGCCCTGCTGGCCAGGGACTGCACAGAGGACTGCTCTGGTGGGGAATAAAAGGGGAAGCAGCAGTGAAGAGGAACACAGGCTGAGCTGCGGACTTTTGCCTGTTCGGAGGGCGCCACCATTTTGAATGTTTACAAGCGGCTTGACAGTTTTGGATATTTAAAGAGACAGAGCTCTCCGAGATTCCAGGGGCTTAAGAAGAGGTTCTGCTTTCCAGTAACCACAAGGACACTCTGGACCTGCATGACTGAAAAGGTGCAACATTCCTCTTGTTACTCTTATATGCCACACCCGCTTGGTGAACCGAGGTGCGGCCACCCCCGACTCCTACCCACCTTCTGGGCCCGCAGGAACTCCATCCCAATCTATGTGCTCCGACGGAGCCTGAGTGCTCTGCCTTGGGCTGATTTTTTCTTTTTTCTGGCATTTAGTTTGCTTGTATTTGGCTGTTTTAAAACTACTATTATTAATACTTTTGTCCTTTTTACTATTCATCCCCTCCCAGGTCCTAGTTTACACTTTTTTTTGGTCTTTTCCCTGTTCCTGGTTAATTTTTTTTTTTTTTGAAATTTAAATTCTGCCCCCCCTCCTTTTATTCTCGTGGTTAACCCCAACCCTTGTTTTTTTCTTTTTTTTGCATTTTTCTCATTTTTTTCTTCATTATTCTTCTCTCTACCTTTTTTCTATTATTGCCTATCCCCAGATATTGCAGGTTTTCTTGTTTTTTTCTTCTTTTCTCCCTTTTTTCTTTTTTTTTAGTTACTATTACTGTGTGATTACATGGTATATTTTTTGTCTAGGTGCTTTTAGTTTTTTTGGTGGTTATTCAATTGTAATTTTTGTCTAACTGAGTGGGAGACAGCAACAGTCCCCATAAGATACAACTATTCCCACACTTCCTGCAACTTCACTTACTGAGCAAGAACCACCGCCTCTTTCTCCACCAATGGGCCAATTATAAAAATCCACCAAGAAGAGCCTGAATCACCCTTGGCTGCTCTTCACAAACAGTTAACAGAGATCGCAATACAATACCAAGATGTCTCGGAGACAACAGACCATCACAGTCCACACAAAGAAGCAAAATAAAGTGGTAGAAACAGGGGAACAGGATGCAGACCCAGAACACATCCCTGAGGAAGAAGCAGCACTGGAACTCTCTGACAAGGAATTCAAAAGAATTATGTTTAGGTATCTTCAAAGGACTGAGAGACAGACCGAAAAACACAGAAAAAACCTTAGAAGAATTTTGGAAGAAAATACAAGAAAAGGACAAAATTAATGAAAAATTGGAAATGATTATAAATCTACAGATAGAAATCCAGAAGATTAATACTAAATTGTCAGAAATAGGTAACACATTGGAAGGGCAATGGAATAGAATTGATGTGATGGAAGACAGAATTAATGAGATTGAAGACAAATACCTGAATACTTCTTTGGAAAGGGATCAATCAGAAAAAAAATTGAAAAAAATGAAGAAAGCCTAAGGTTCATGTGGGATACCATCAAAAGGAATAACTTACGTGT
>NW_006921946.1:282648-328486 GCF_000298275.1 Orycteropus afer afer | reverse complement strand
GTGAAGAGAATGGCAATGTACCAAATGTGAGTGATCAATATAGTGGCATTCAGGAAGAGAAAGACATAGAGAGGTACATGGGAGGTACAGACAACAACTATGAACCCTTTTGCACATACAGTACTGCATTGTCAGTGAAGGCAAATATGGGTATATGGGTGGATAGACGGGTGGACAGGCTGAAGTATTAGGTATGTCTATGAAGGGAGGAATGTACCCAAGAACATGTATAGGGCTGGCAGACAATGCTCCTATGACTTTATGTTTATGATCTGAATTCCTAGGTGTATAGTGGAGCTGACAATGGGCAAGGTTGTAGTTGCTGCTTGGTCACAGCCAGCTATCAGAGGGACTGAGTAGTTGAACCCATGGGCTTGGGACCATAGTCGCAGAGGACATCAAGCTCAATTGGCATAATATACTACACAGAACATTGTTCTACCTCCTACTGTGATGAGTAGCGACTGGGATCTTAAAATCTTGCAAGCTGCCATCTAGATGCAACGATGAGTCTCTCCTCATCCAGAGCAAAGAATGAATAAAACCAAAAATTCATGGAAACAATTAGTCCTAGTGACTGGTACACCATCCAATCTGCAGCCTATGAGACCAGAAGAACTAGATGGTGCCCGGCTACTACTGTCAACCACTTGGATGTGGATCTATGTAGGAGATACTGGATAGAGAGGGAGAACAATGTGGAACAAAACTCAAAATCATTTGGGGGGAAAAAAAAAGTGGGGAACAGGTTTGCTGGCCTGATGGAGCCTGGTGGAACCACTGAGACCATGGCCCCTAGCTGCCCTTCAGGTCTGGAATTGAACCCATGCCTGTGGCTTCCAGCCAAACAGTAGACAAACATATGAGTTGAACATTTACCTGAGGTGGATACACTCCTTGGAGAGAACAAGCATGGGAGAAAGAAGGGCTGCACAGAGAGACAGCTCAGGGGGTAGGACTGCATGGAGGGATGGATACAGGGAAGATGTAACTATCAGGAGGAAGTAGGAGGGGAGATGTTGCATTGTGGTAAATTGTGGTCAATGTCATGAGACAAAGTGTATGTGAACTGCTGTGTACAAAGTGTATTTGCTCTGTAAATTTTCACCCAAATCACAATAAAAAAAAAAAAAAAATACATTATACTAATACAGCCTCAGGTGTTTGCTGTGCAAAAAAATGTTGCCGAACTTTTACAGAGGTCAATGGCCTACCTTCCCCCACAAAGCATTAGCAATAGTTCCAGTAATATCAAACAGGACCCTAGTCAAAAAATATCTAATGACTAAGCGCTCTGAAGAGGAGAGAGCCATTCATCCACATCAAAACATCACACCACCACAGAGCACGTGCATGCACAAACATTAATTACCTGTTTCCTTTTCTGCTGGGCCTAAAACATAAGAAAAGATAATTTAGGAGAAAAAGCAAACCTTTGTGGCTCACATAATGTAGAAGGATCAATGAAGGAAAAATCATCTACCACCTATTTCTAACTTAATTTTAATTTTGTTCTTGGTCTGGTCCTAGGCATAAAGAAAGAGAGTGAAAAGCATAGAAGATTTTCTCATCTAAAGACCCAACATTTGTTTTTCTGAAAGGAGATTGACTGGTCAGTAGTCCTGCAGGCCTGGGTTTCTGGGAGCCCTGTCCTAGAATATTCCCACCCTTGATTGCAGATGAAGGTGGGGGACTCCAGAAAGGAAGACAGTCGGAGACTTCTCCTGCTCCCTCTCTATTTGGTCCTACTATAGGTTGTTCTCTAACACAGACTCCTATTTATGAGTAATCAAGAGGAAGGACTGTACCTTTTCACAGCATATTAACATGTTTGTCTAAATACTTAAGAAGACAATGGCTATATTGTCTTAATGGCTTAAGAAACCCAACGTTGTTGTTGCTGTTATGTGCCCGTTGTTGCTGTTATGTGCCCTCGAGTCAACCCTCGACTTATAGTGACCCCTCCTTGGGTTTCCCAAGCAGCTATCACTATGGAAGTAGATTGCCCCATCTTCCTTCCAAGTAGTGGCTGGTGGGTTTGAACCACCAGCCTTCTGGTTAGCAGTCAAGTGCTTTAAGCACTACACTACCAGAGCTCCTGAGAAACCCAATGGCTACATACAAATGTAAGTAGGTTCTTTTCTTCTTCATATTAAAATGGACTCTAACACTAAAAAATGAGACAGAGATTAACAATGAATATGCTTTGTTAAATATTCTAAGCATTCTTAGAAAAGTGATTAAAAATACTAACTGAAATAGTTAAGAACAAAAGAATTCTTATCATTTTTTTGAAGGGGGTTCCTAATATTTGTAGAACACCATACTGTTTTTAGTCAGGTAGTCCACAGATATTTTTTTCTTTGTCAAATTTGAAAGGTGTTAATATATCTATTTTTATATCAATTCTTTCAATCTGTGTTCAGAACATCCAATATTCCCAAAACATGAAAATTATTTGAATGAGTATTCAAAATGTGAAAACCAAGCTGTTCATCTCTCACTTTCTCCAAACGGTCTAATATTCATTGCTTTTGCTTTAACACAACATGATATCATAATTAATGATGTTAAACTGGTAACTAAGGAGGATTCATGTTGTTACTCTTGTGATATAATATTGGTTGCTATAGTGATGAGATGGCTTTTTTGTTAATCACTCAGGAGGTTGGTTAGCTCATGCTTGTTAGAAAGCTTGACTAGATTTGGAAAGGAAAAAGGAATGGTAACTCAGCCAATTACAATCAACTTTTTTCATTATCCAAATCTGATAGCAATATCAGCTAAAGTATGCCTTTATAATTCACTAGGTATAATTTTATACTAAAAATTACTAATTTTTTTTAACGAATGATTTAATTTTTGTTTTTAGAGATAGATACTGAACATTAACTACAATGTTTTTCCTTCCTAGGTTAATGCTAGGTACAATACAAAAGCTAGTTGGATGAAAACTGGAGTAACACATCTGAGGTCTTTTCTGTTACTTTTAATCACCTCAAAGAACTGATGAATGAAAGTTGATTTTATGACTTTGCCACAAATTTCAATCTACTTATTTCAAAACATCTTAAATCTTAAATATCTTTATCCTTAATGAATAAAAACCTAGAATAGAGAAAAATAAATGCACAGTCCTCTCAAGAGATCTAATCTTTCAAATGCATCATTGTATTGCAAGCAATTAAAAGCTGCAGGAAGTTCTATCAGTTTATTTCAGCCTTCACCACAATCAAGAAGTTTCTTCCTTCTGAGAGACGCTGCAGAACAGAAAATAAAATTACGTCATACTACCGGGCTCCTGAACAGGAAAGAATACACTGCCCATAGTTTAAATGGTAGACATACTTACAGTAATGTCAAAAAATACAACCCATGAAAACACCTTTTGGTTTCTTGAAAACTCAAAATAAGAACAAAGGACAACTTAAGCATGAATCCTGGGTCGTTCATTCAAGCCAGGTCCCAGGAGGCATATTACAGCAATGAATAGGAAAAAGCTCTTCAGTTCACCAGCTGAGATTTTAATGAGACATTTCCCTTTGCCACGGTACAGGTTCGCTCAGGAAAGGAAAAGACTTCTCACAGAAAATTCAGTTAATAGGCACTGTTGGCTCTCACTGCCACTTCGGCACTTGCTCACGGCACTGACCTTCTATTTTGGCATATTCTGTGAGTCTAGTGTAATTGATCAAGGCCGCTTTCTCGAGACATTTTCTGACTACTTTCTTCACCTCTTCTGCTGGTACGGGAGTGGCAATATCTTTCATTAAAACCTACCAAATTAAGAGAAAGAGAGAAATACTGTCAAATAAACACTAAACACAAATGGTACAAATAGCCTGAGAGCCCACTACTATCAGGAAGGGGCTCTAAAGTAACATCAGGGAAGCAGTGAGTTGACACTTCACAACTGGGAGCGTAATCCTCCAATCTTGGCTCCTCCTGGCTAAGCCTCATTTATGCACATCAAAACGTCCCACAGGCCAAGCCACCATTCAGTGTGACTGTCACTTTTCCTCCAGGGATCCACGACACTATTAGAGCAGCTGTTTCAGATCAGGATTACAGTCCTTGGGACAAGTAATAAACAAAGTTTGTCTTGCACGTCCCTAATTTAAAAGCCTTACATCTTTTGAGCAATATATTTGAAAACAGTTACAAAAATCCCATTAAGAAAAAGCATCATTTTTGAACTTTTAAAAAATCAGGATTTCTGCTCTCATTAATTGCTAACTAGTGTGATGTGCTGAAAAATACTAAAGCATATAAAAAAAGAAGGAAAGAAAATTTGTCTCAGTGAAAGGAATGCTTAAGGCATAGCCAATGTTAAAGTACACAGAAATTTCTGAGAATCAAAAAACACTGATTAATCTCTGGCAAGGGTAAGATAAATTATATACAGAATCCAAACTCCAACGCATTTAAACGGTTTTATAATGCCTCTGATAATTTTCTTCAAAATTTCTGAGTGATACAACTGCTCACAATAATTTTGGTTATACTATTATTCCAACTGTATTTTTCCATATGTGTAATACGCTTTTTGGTTTGCTTTCATTTAAATTTTAACGTAGAGGGCAGAGTGTTAGCATAGACTAGACAATGTTTTTCTAAGTGCTTTTACTATTCTACTAGGCTTTATCTTGAAAGAAATATCTAAAGAACACAAAAGCATCCATTTCATGCTTTATTATTTCATTCTCTTTATGGTCAGCTTTAGTACTGAGGAGTTTTTACTATCCACTCACCCAAGCATCAGTGATCCTTAACAACATTTTATTTTGGTTAGACAAAGTTTTCCTTCTTTGAAACAGCAAAACTTATCTTTCTCCAAATTTCCTCCCATATCAAATATTCTTCTCACACTGAAAAAAAAAACTTTAACACTGACATCTATTGGACACTGCACTGAGAACTGCACATCAGGCCTTTTATCGCTAGAAAAATCCTTCTACTAAGACAATATGTAAGCATTAAATATGCACTAATATTTTTAATGTAATTATTACTGAAATGTAAATTTAAGATGAATTCTATTCCATATGCAGAACTGTGAATGTTACTAATAGGCTCCTTCATGGTGACAAAGTTCAAAATATTAGAAACAGCTGTTAATATCAGAATGTGTATGTCTAGCCCAGAGGTATGTCCAAGGTTTATATCAGGCAGCATATCATATTCTCTCAGAGCTGGACACTTAATCTGCAGGGGAGGGGGGAACTGGATCGTCTTCCTTTGCAAATACAGAAAAGTGATGGCCAAGGCAGTGCAAAAAGGAGACAAAATCTGTTTCATGCTTCTACCCCATGTTCCTCCAGGCATCACAGGCATGAAGAGTGGTTCCCAAGCAGATTTTATTTCATTTTCTAAGATGCCAGTAAGTAAAGAGACCTATAGATCAAGAATGGGCCCTTAACATCTCTCAGTTCAGCAGGAGACACAATTAGTGACTGCAACTGGGATAAAGGTCACTGTTCAGCCCGTCAGTGCAGGGCATGCTGGCATCTCTACTGTTACTGACTCCTTCCTGCTGGGGGGGGCGGGGAAAGGATCTATCATGGAAATGGGAGCACAGACAGGCAGCATGAGATACCCACGATGCACGCAGTTCCAAGAAGTAAAGCCATCCTTCAGAATGCTATTTCATTCATGATCCCTTAACGAATAGGATGCAATGCACATTTAGAAAAGCCTCCATTAGATGTAGGTTTTAATATTACAAAAATTCTAAGAAAACTACTAATTACTAAAATAATATTGCTATCATGGAATACATGGTGATCAGATTCATAGATGGAATCTATATATGATCGAAAGATCTCAGTCTTCAGTTCTAGCCCTTGTCTTCTAGTCCTTAACTCACAGAAACAGAGATGAAAGGTCTGGACAGTGTTTGAACTTTTTGTTTTTAATAGAGGTGCTAATAAACAGTGTAATATATGACATCAATGTGGCAGAACAATGGATAGAAGCAAGGGCTTGAAGTCAGTAAATCAAAACAAGGATCATCAAAGCTTGATTTGTAAACAATCCCTAGAGATTAATTCTCTTTGATTTTGATAAGGAACAGAGGTTACCCACATCATTTAACTACTGGCATCCATCAAGCATATGAATACCTGTATAAACAGGAACAACAGGTATCTTCCATTTACATTCATCTGCCACAAAAACAGCAACGGAGAATATACTCTCATTAAAGAATGATTCTTAGTCTGGACATAAAGTCTTGTTTTCTACTTATATTTTGGGGGAAGTGACTTTCTATGGTTCACTTATTCACTGAAGGTAGCAACGTATTATAACAATTGAAATAAATCGTGAAATCGATTTTGAAAGAAAGGAATGACATGTTTATGAATATTAAATGATAATCTCTTATAGCCATGAGGAATATGACAGGAAGAATAAAAAATAAAGCCAAGGGGAAACTAAAAGAAAACTGTGAGATCTGAAAAGGAGAGATAATTACATTGAACTGAAAAAAAAATTATTGTTTCATGAGGGAAAGAGAAGAAAAAAAATGGGTACTACCAGAAAGATCTCATAATGTCAGGATGGGATGACAATGATAGGCAATGGAAAATGGAGAGGAAAAAATCAGGATCAAGGGAGAATGTAGTAAGAAAAGGAGAGAAACTGATTAAGTGGGTCTGACGAAGTGATGAGTACACACTGGCTAATTCAGTAACTAAAGCACACAGCAACTGAGAACACAAACAGTATTTATAAGGTAATGTTCAAACATACCCTTTCAAGTAATGAAAGTGTCGCTTTTAGAGCACCTTCAGGTCGTCCAAAGGGAAAACAGTATCTTTAAAAACAAAAAGAAGAACTAAGAAGTCAAACACTTAATAGCTCAGAATGCTAAATGATCTCCTCTTGAGTTACCTGGCATCATTGAGGAACAACAACAAAAAGGTTAAAATCAACTCATCCTGGAAAATGTTCACGTTTACCCAGCCCCAGGATTTAAACAAATAGCAAAGGTATAAATTGTGATGAAAAGCTTTCTAAAGTTGTCCAGATATGGATCTTAAAAGAATACAATATACAAAAAAAAAAGAAGCTCTAGGTGGCATATGATAAAGAGGTAATTAAAACACTTGTCTGATGCTTTCCTAATGTTACTCATGCTCTCAGGTAACTTAAAATGATTTCTCCATGTTATCCTATTTATGTCTCGCTTAAGATGGAAACATGCCACAAACACAACTTCTAGAACCAACATGGCTCTGCTTCCGTCTTCCCTGGCATTCGCTGGTCTTCTCCAGTGTGCAACTCTTCCACCTCTTCAGCCAGCACATTTAATAACCCTCTGCAGAGTTCTTGACAGTGAAGAGTCATTCATTCCAAGTATATATCATCCTATGTATTCTTAATGTTGTTGATGTGTGTTGTGGAATCAATTCCAAACCACAGCCACCCTACCCACTGCCATCAAGTTGATTCTGATGCATAGCAACCCTCATTGGGTTTCCAAGGCTGTAAATCTCTACGGAAGTAGATTGGCTCATCTTCCTTCTGTGGAGTGGCCGGTGGGTTTGAAGCACCAACCTTTCGGTTAGCAGTCAAAAGCCTTACACACTGCACCACCAGGGCTCCTCAAGAAGCCACCCTACAGGGGAGTAGAAATGCCCCATAGGGCTTCAGAGGCTGTGCTCCTCCTGGGAGCAGATCACCAGGTCTTTCTCTCAGGAAGCCAGAGCCTCTGGTGGGTTCCAACCACTGCCCTTGCAGTTAGCAGCCTCGTTTAGCCCTTTCGACACCAGAGCTCCTCTGCAAGCCTCAATCAACATCTCCGAGGGCACGGGACATGGGTGTTCTGAAATCAGGGTCAGCGGAGGCTGGGAATGTAGGTGGGCTCCTCAGTAGTTGCCACATGGTGGTAACAGGTTTACTGCTCTTTGGAAGGGAATTTCTCTCTAGGTTACTTTCCACTTAAGGAGTACAGAGTGTCAGGGCCTTTCGTCCTGCTGGAGCTCTTGTTGTTGCTATGTGCCGTCGAGTCGGACCCCGCTCATAGCGATCCTTCCTTGGGCTTCTGAGGCAGTATCACTACGGAAGTAGATTGCCCCATCTTCCTTTGCTACTGCAGCTCTTAGCTTAGATGAATCAGGTTCAGAACTGCTCACCCTCCCTCCACCTCAACCTAAGATCAAGTGCTACAGGCAGCTGGGCTGCCAACAGGCTGCCACCTTGCTCTGACTTAAAATCTTCAAAATAATAGCCTGCAAACAAGTTTCCTTATCTCCAGGCTCTTTTCATTTTCCAGGGGCTAAGGAGACATCTTTTCTCAGATGTAACTGATAATGAAATGTTTTCTTTCACACTGTACTGTGAACATTTTTCCCTACAAACACATACATTTAGGTTCAATTTGTTTTAGGGGACCAAATTTTAAAGAAAAAGAAAACGATTTCTTAGGTCCTTCCTTTAATACAAACAGTAGCTGAATTTCTACTAGGATGGGTTTTTACAGTTTCATAAAATCTTCATTATTCTCAGATAAATGCAAATAGGTGTTACAGAAATCTGGTCCCTCAAATTCTTCTTGAGAATACTGTATTGATTGTTTGATTTACTGTTTAAAATTCCTTCATTTACTCTTGTCTCCACACACCTCATCTACATCCCCCCCACCCAAAAAACAAAACAAAACAAAAAAGCCACAACCAATTTATTTTGCTAGATGTTCCCCTGTGCAATGGTACTTTCAGAACACTTACAAATTAGCCAAGTGGCTTTAATCATCTTGTATGCCAGCAACCTTAATCCACGTTTAAATAAAACACAAATTGAGTTCTTGTAGTCCCCTCCCCCTGTTTAAATCTTTTCAGTGTATTTGCATAATCCACCCATTGTCTTTCCTATTGTTTATTTCCATTAACCTGTGGGTGACACATTTTATGAATGGAATGTTACTGATCCCCAGATTACATTTAGCATTTCAGGGCTCTGAGGTCCCACTGGGTATGTTCTGAATTAGCATTAGCTGCCCAAGATGTGTAAATAATTCAACACATTTACCGAGTACAAGTAATCCTGAATCAATAAAGTACAGAAAATGACTACACAGAACCTTAATTAATCCTTACAAAACAAGTTTTAAAGGAAGGGAATCGTTTTGTTCTGCCTTTCAGGATAAATATTTTGAATTTTTACCACATTGACAGCTCTATAATAGCAAAACGAAGTGGAAAACACTCAACTGTCAGATAAAAATTCAACCAAGTTTAATACTTAATCGCAATAAACTGAAGTCACCCTTATTTCCACTTTGGTAAATCAATTACACAGATAAATGAGCTTGTATAGAGAAGTCTTATTATTAAGCCCTTTTTTTTTTCTTATCTATTTTTAAACAGTTTCATTTTTATTGAAGTTATATATGCACTGAATCTAAAGAGAAAATTCTTCTAAAAGACTTTTTATAAAAAACAGAAGTCCCCTGTGCTGGTTCCACCCTTTCAAGTAATTTTCTGCTTTCCAGAAAAAAGGGAAAAAAAAAAGTTTTCAACTTCTAGCTGATCCTTTTGGTATTTAGATTTCATGTTCCCTAATCACATGCTAATATTTCTGCTTCTTGATTTTTCAGTTTTAGATACCATCCTAATTACCACCCACAATGAAAAAGGAGCACTTTTTTTTTTTTTTCCCCCCAAGTTTTCTGAGACATGTGACACATGTCTCTGGGTGGTGCAAATGGTTTGCGCTTGTCTAGTAATTCAAAGGTTGGCAGTTTGAACCCACCTAGTGGTGCCACAGAAGAAAGGCCTGGCAATCTGCTTCCAGACAGATGACAGCCCAGGAAGTCCTATGGACCAGTTCCACTCTGCCACACGGGGTTACTACCAGTTAGAATCAATTCCACGGCAATGGGTTTCATATTTTTCCAGCAACATGTAATCGACCGCACATAATTAAACTATCAAATTTGGTAAATACTGACATACATGTACACTTGCGTAATCCTCACCACAATCAAGGTGATGCATATACCCATTACCTCCCACATTATTCCTCCAACTCCCACGCAGCCACTGCTCGACTGTCATATGTATTAGTATGTATTTTCCAGAATTTTAAATAAAACGATACAATTTTATCTACTGTCTTTGACTCAGCATAATTTTCTGACATTCATTCATATTGTTGCACGCATCAGCAGTTTCTTCATTTTCATGGCTGAGAGTGTTTCGCTGAAAGGAGTACATTGTTTATCTATACCCCTATTGATGGGCATTTGGCTTGTTTCCAGATCTGGCTGTCATGAACACTGCTGCTATGAATATTCATGTGAAGGAAGACTTTGCATGGACTTAAGCGTTTGTTTCTCCTGGGGAAATACCTATGAGTTAAATGCCTGGGTCATATTGGTAGGTAATGAAATGTTAAAGAAATTGCTAAATATTTTCCAAAGTGGGCTGCACCATTTCACATTTCCATCAACAGTATATGAGAATTCCAGTTTCTCCACATCCATGAGAACACTTGGTATGTTCAGGTTGTTGTTGTTTTTAATTTTAGCCATACAGAAGGCTGGCGGTTCCAACTCACCAGCCACTCCGCAGAAGGAAGATTGGACAATCTGTTTCCACAGAGAAACCACCCTGGAAATCCAAGGAGGGGTTGCTATGAGTTGAATTGACTTGAAGGCAGTGAGTTTGTTTTTTTTTTTTTTTGAATAAGTAGGTAGGCAGCGCTATCTTACAGTAGTTTTCATCCCTAATGATGCTGAATATTTTTTCATATGGCTTTTGTCCTTTTGGCCAACCGCATACATTTGGTGAAATGTCTACTAAAATGTTTAACCTTTTTTTTTTTTATTGGGCGTTTCAGTTTTATTATTAAGTTTTGAGAAGTCTTAATGTATCATGGCTAGAAGTCCTTTCTGGGTTAAGTATGGAACAAATAATTTCTCTCACTCAGTGACTTATCTTCTTATTCCCTTAAAAATAAATGTCTTTGGAAGACCAAAAGCTCTGAGTTTTGATGCAGTTCAAGTTAACATTTTTTTTTTCTATCATGAATTATGCCTTTGGTATTTTATTAAAATCTTTGCTTAACTCAAGGATAGAAGGTTTTGCTCCTATGATTTTTAGTGAGGTATGGATGGACGTTAATTGTTTTACTTTTGGATATCCAATAGTTCCAGCACTATTTATTGAAAAGAGTATGCTTTGTCTGTTGCCTTTGTATGTTTGTTAAAAATTCATTACCATAGGTATGTTGGATTTCTGGGCTCTCAGTACCACACTGTCTTGGTTACTGTAGCTTAGACTTTCAACATTGCTCTTCTTGTAAAACTTATTTTGGCTATGGTAAGCCCAATGAATTTCCACATGAATTTTAGAATTAGTTAATATATTTCTATAAAATTCTACTAGGACTTTGACTGGTGTTCCATTGGATCTCTAGCTCAATTTAGAGAGAATTGACACTGTAACAAAATGGAGCTCTGACTCATGAACACGGTAGATCTCAGTTTAACTTCTCGTTTGTTTTTTTCCAATGTGGGTGACTTTCTTTTTTCTGCCTTACTGCACTGTCTAGAACATCCAGCATAATTTTGAGTAGACATGGTTATAACAGACATCCTTATTCCTGATCTTGGGTGGAAAACATTTAGTCTTTTACCATTAAATATGATGTTAGGTATTGGTTTTCAATAGATGCCTTTAACATGTTAAGAAAGTTTTCTTCTCTTCCTTTTTCTAGTTTGCTGAATGTTGTTTTGTTTTTTAAAAAATCAAGAACAGATGTTGGATTTTGTCATATGCTTTTTAAAGTCTATTGAGATGATCATATAGCTGTTTCATTAACAGAAATTCACCCTGTTAATAGGGTGAATTACATGATTGACTTTTAAATGCTAAGGCAACCTTGGCTTCTTGGATATACATCATTGGTTATAAGCCATCAATCCTTTTATATAATGTTAGATTCAGTTTGCTTAATTTCTGTTATGAGTGTTTAATCTATGTTTATAAGGGGTATTTTTCTGGCATTTTCTTTCTTGTAATGCCGTTGGTTTGGTACCAGGGTGATTCTGGCCTCATAGAATGAGCTGAGAAATAGTTATTCTTCTTCAATTTTCTGGAAGCGTTTAGGTGGACATGACATTATTTCTTATTTAGACACTGGTAGTAAAACCATTTGCAGCAGGAAGTTTTCTTTATGGAAAAGTATTTAAATTGAAATTAAATTATTTCTAAATAGGCTCATATCCTTCAGGCAACAAGAGGTAGCTCTTGAGTAGAAGTGGAAAGACATCATGAGCCATTTGTAGGGGACGGGCAAATTATGTGAAGGAGGAAAAATAAACACTCATATTTATAAACAGAATCAATACCTGAAATGGCTTAACTGATTTTCTAAAAGGGAAGACAGTCTCTCTTTTATTTCCTCAAACCTCTCTTTCTCTTCCATTGAAACAGTTCCAATTCCGTCAGGCCTGGAAATAAACAAAAGAACCAGTAATTTATAGGAAAAGCTCATCTAATTTTATATATTATAGAGTAAAATGATGCTAATAACTTTAAACTATTTTAATGTCCGGTTCACAGAGCTACAGTGACCTATGTTAATCAGAATCAAACCTGCTTTCCCCTGAAAAACCCAAATATTTTAGGAAACTAGAGACTGGTCTAGAATGTGGGTATCAGTTATGTCTATAGAGAATGTTTATAGGAGAAGTTTGCAGTCATCTGCTTCGTATTTTGACCTGGAATGAAAGGAACAGAATTACTCTCTTTAGACAGCTCAAGGTAAAAGATGACAATAAATACTTTCCAGATCTCAGAAAACAATAAGTAGTCCTTGAAAATGACAGTGAAAAGCATTTTATAGTGGTACCAAACATTTAACCAATTATATGAATACCCTCTGAGTGGAAATATTATAAAAAGTATATTGAATGCAAGCCAAAATATCTTAACTACTTTTCTTCCAAATAAAAATAAATCTAACATGAAATCGGACATTTATTTGTTGTAAGAAATACATGGAAATTTTGGCTAAATTTAAAGGTACACTATTCTGCTGCTTTTGGTATAAATACTTGCTTATATGTAATCATATAAGTAAACAAATATTTGAAAGAAAACATGTAAACAGAAGAGAAAAACTAGCTATATTTCTTAACAAGATTTTCACGCTTAACCAAATATCCCTAGGGAATCAATGCAAGTGCTTCGTTATGATTTTAAAAAGTAGCTGTGAAGACTTCATTGAAATCTTATTTTCCTGAGATCAGGGTTAAAAATAGAAAATATATCTAATAGCAGGGACTTAGAATTTTTTCTGTATCATTTTAAATATCTATCTGGTTGTACAGCAACCATCTACAATTTTGAACACAGAAGTTCTAACTCTTTCTGTTCACACAGAAGAGGATACTAATCTCATATTCATTTCAAAATCTGTTTATATATTTCAACCATAAAATGAGTCTTTTGCATTAAATCATAATTAATAATTATTTCTTCCCTTATCAACTTATTTCACTAAAGATTACACTTAAATTCTCAAAGGTTTATTTATTTATCATTCCAATTTTCTAATTTTTAACATAAAACAGGTAGAAACAGGGATTATTAAAAACAAAGAGAAGCAAATGCTTAAAATAACATTGCCAACAAGATTTTTATTTAATGCTCCCAATTATATATATATATATATATATATATATATATGTGTGTGTGTGTGTGTGTGTATGTATACATCTTTGATGCTTGTTAACTAGTCAATTAGAATCCAAGCAATTAATTTTAAAGTTATATTTGAATCATACTGACATAAAGACCTCTTATTCATATCAAGGCATCATTAAATCTGAGTCGTCTCCAATAAACAATAAATAATTTGCTACTTCAGAAACTTGTATGCTGCCAGAATCCATGCTCTGAAAATATTTCTCATAATTATACTACATTCCTGAATTTTGAAGCATCAATTATTTAGTCAGATGCTCAGAATAATCTATCAATCACTTTTATTCTAACAGAAAGCATGCGGAATGTTAACTACATAGAAATAACTAATGAAATACTGTCTTTCCCACTTTTTTTTAGGAAGAAGAAAAGCAATGCTTGCATAAAACAGACTGTTCCCTTATCTGAATGGCATGGACAAGCTCTGACAGTGAGCACAAAAGTTCTGCTGGGAAGTGCTACATAAATCCTTAATTTGAGAATCTGGGCATTCACACAAAAGCTGTAACTAAATTATGTTGTAACACAGACATCAGTAAAACCACCTATGAGAACGTTCTGGGTGGTTATTTCATTAAACACAGCTATGCAAACTTGATGAAAAAGAGTAAAGAAATTTATTGCCCCAATGATTGACATGATCCTTGGCTTAACTCTGTGACAGATACCACATGGTTATACTGGGGTGAATTTTGCTGTTTGGTTCAACTGTCAAACAAGATCATGTCCCACAGTGACAAAAGAAGTAGTCCTGTCACAGTCCTGCCCCTTCACTGGGGCACACTGGACACCTCACAGAATGGAGATATGGATTCAGGCAAGGACAAGTGAGAAAGGCAAGTCAGGGAATGTCACATGGCAATCTTCACCAAGAGGAAGACTGTTGTAACAAAGCAAGAGACTGTCATTTAGTTCATCACTAAATTAGGTTCAAATATGAATGGGTTCAATACACCATGCAGCATTTCAGACTTCTCCTTATTCACATACATGTACTTTGTATATATGCTAGACTAGGTACAGGACATTAGGTATATGAAATGGCTTTCTGTATCTGATCTACTGGAAATAAAGGGCAACTTTGCTGCAGTCCAGTCAACCCTAAAGGCAATAGGTTCCTAAACAATAATTCTTCCCAATAACTATCAATCCCTTCTGTGTTATCACTATCTTTCTTGTCATCATTAAAACAAAAATAGCAGCTATCAATTACTATATTCTACATATATATACACACCTGATGATGAGCTAGTTGTTTTATATGCGGAGTGACACAGAAAGCTTACAGCAATCCTTCCTCCAGCTATCAGAGAGGAGGCTACTTAGGCTCAGAGAGTTTAGGTTATGTGCCCAAGATCACACAGCTGGTTAGTGCTGGAGCCTTGACTTCAACCCAAGTCTCTTGTCCTTCCAAGCCACGGCTCCTAATGCCCATGTCTTACTGTCTTTTCCTTACATTTGTACAGAAAATTATAATAAAGAGCAATGAAAAAACCCGAGTTAAAGAAATGGACGCTGTACTGAAGCAGTAATAATGAATGGTGGGACTGTAGTAAACACACTTATTTACATCAGATATTTCCTATACTACTTGTAATATGCAGAACTTAAAAATCAATGAATTTTAATATATAATACCTACTAGTGACTCAGTGATTCAGTTAAAGAAAATCTGAACAAAGAAAGTCCTAAAATTTACTTTCATCCATCATAAAATGTTTACTTACAGAAGTTTTTAAAGCAAGTCAAACCAGTAATATTTTATGAATATATATTTAGTAGACTTGGGTAAGAGAGGTTTAAAAATAACAACTGATAAACCTAGTTTGTAAATTAATCTATTGTGGCTGCACCTTCAAAACATATCCAGAACCTGACCGTCCCATTTCTATTCTCCCTCTGGTCCCAATCATCATCAGTTCTCCTGAGTACTGCTACCATTTCCTTGGTCTCTCTCCTCCAGCTCTTTCCTTGTCACAGAACTGCCAACGTACTATGATGAGTCTTTTGTAACACTTCTTGGTTTCATATCTTGCATTGGTGGCCCTCCACAGAAAAGCCAGTCATTATAGTGGTCTATCGTGGCTTGAGAAGAAGACAAAGTAAAGTATTATAATGAAATGTGCAAAGACTTTGGGTTAGAAAACCAAAAGGGAAGAACATGCTCTTGGCATTTCTCAAGCTGAAATAATTGAAGAAAAGGTTCAAGCCTCACATTGCAATAGTGAAGGATTCTATGAACAAAATATTGAACTACACACACACACACACACACACACACAAACCAAAAACCAGACTCACTCCCATCAAGTCAATTCCAAGTCATAGCGACCCCCTTCTGGTTTCTGAGTAGGTAAATCTTTATAGAAGTAGACTGCCCAGGCTTCCTTCCATGTGGTGGCTGGTGGGTTTGAACCGCCAACCTTCTGGCTAGCAGTCAAATAACTTAGGCACTATGCTACCAGAGCTCCTTACGGAACAACACAGGAAGCATCAGAAGAAGATGGAAAGAACACAGAGTCACTGTACCAAAAACACTGGTCGATGTTCATCTATATCAGGAGGTGGCATATGATCAAGAAACAAGGTTATTGAAGGAAGAAGTCCAAGCTGCACTGAGGAAACTGGATGTGGTAGTTAAGTGTGTGCGTCAACTTGGCTGGGCCTGGTTGAGTGGCTGGGCAGCTGGATGTGGTATTCCCCATGATGAGACTGGTAATCAACTCCATGGTGGAATCTACAGTGAGCTGTTGAGTAGCTGCCTTATGGATATGGTCTGCTTCCAGTATATAAGGAGAAGCCTTGGGGAACGGTCTCTAGCTTATGGCATGCTTGAACCCTGCATGTAGCTGTGTCATTTTTCAGCAGCTTGCCATGCAAAAGAGGAAGACTTTCAATGAGACGGACTGACACAGTTGCTGCAATGATGAGTTCAAGCAGAGCAAGAATTGTGAGGATGGCGCAGGACTGGGCAGTGCTTCATTGTGTTGTACACAAGGTCTCTATGAGTCACAGGTGACTCAAAGGTACCTAACAACAACACAATGGTCTACAAGACGTCATAGCAGTTCTTCTCCCCAAATTCACCTCATTTCTGATTTTATCCACACTCTCACACGCGTCCTGTCCTTCCACTTCAGCCACACTGACTTCCCTGCTAGTCTTCCTACACAGTAGGTCACAGTAGGTAGGCTCCCACCTGCCTCAGAGTTTTTGCACCTGCTGTTTTCTCTGTCTGGCAGTTCATACTCTATATATACATGTGGCTGGCTCATTCACTTCTCACTGTGCTCCACTCATATGACTCAGTGTTAGAGAGGCCGTCCCTAACTACCCTGTACTTATTCACTGCCACTGAGTTGCTTCCAATGCATAGTGCCCCCAAAAGGCTTTCCAAGTCTATACATCTTTATAGAAGTAGAATGCCTCATCTTCCTCCAATGGAACAGCTGGTGGGTTTGAACTGCTGACCTTCTGGTTAGCAGCCAAATGCCTTCCTTACCCACTGTACTAACAGAGCTCCTTTTACCTATATAAAGGTGTAATTCTCTGCTCCCATGTTGCTCGTCATTGTACATATGCTGCTGTTCAATTAACTGAGACTATTTAGCTGTTTGTGGACTGTCTGACTCCTTCATGCTGTGTCCCTAGTGCCTAGAAAAGCAGTTGGCATATTGCTGCTTCTCGATACGTAAGTGCTAATGGAATGAATGAGGGATATACCGTATATAAAAATATCACTTATAATAAGAGTATCAGAATTCATGAGTTGGTAATACCATGTATCATTATTAATATTTGTTATTAACATTAATTTGGCATAAATCATCTGGAATATTCTTATCATCTAACAGTAGGAAAAACAGGCCACTCTGCAAAAGGCAAACAGAATCAGGAATTGCAGTTAAGGGTTCTGGGTAAAAAATACACCTAATAAAAATTGCATGAATTTACACCTAGCAGAAAATTTTAGTGTTTAGCTGCCATTTCAGTTATTAGTGAAATAATTGACTTTAAATATCAAGAACACAATTTTCCCTGAGTTAATAGAAAATGAAAAAAAAAAAAATACTGCATCTTTGACACTGATAAAAAGATGATGCTAAAATGTGGCTTTTTAAAATTCTAACATAAAAGACCAATTTTATGATTTGAATGTTAATTGGGGTTTAGACTGTGTGACTGATAATTAAATACTAAAGTGGCTCTAATGAGAAGAGAAGGGTACTCTCATGTATCAAGATTCGATACTTTTCTTTTTTTTCAGAGGCCTGCAGTTACTGAAGTTACATGATTTTAATAATAATAATGAGGGCTCAGCATAAGAAGCTTAAGATATGAACAGATTCTAAATCATGATTTAATAGTAGAAACAATCATTTAATTATCAATATAATCAAACAAGTTATGACATGGACCATCCTTCTGGTATTATATAATCGGCAATTGAACACCAAGTGCAGTTGGGTCTATGTTAATTATTTCTCAAAGATTCTTAAGAAACAGAATTCATACAATAGAACCTTCTGCCACTGATGCTTAATAGCGTGATCTACATCTGCTGATGGGTCAAACTCTGTTTTCAAAGAAGGTCTCACATGCACATACACACACACTCACACACTCACATACACACTTTTTAAAAAAGGCAGATTTATCCAAAAACAATGGTTCCTGAGGCCTATTTGTTTAATTTCATGATCTTCCTCCATGAACTGGGGGATTCTGCAATGTGTGCTTTTCATCAATCTGGCTAAGTTACTTTAAAACAAGCAAACAAAATCCTTTATCTATATTAGATATCTTGTCATGATTACCAATTCTTCCTGTAGCAAGTGCAACATACGGTTAAATTGTGAAAGATGTTTTTCTGAAGACAACTCAGGAACAAGAGGGATAAACAGCACTATGAATGCATTTTGCATGATCTCTGATGGTTTTGGGGGTAGATCAGATCAGATATTAGTTTCTCTGAAAATAAAGGACAACATAGTTCATGAAGAAAGAATTAAGAAAAGATACAAAAAGGATACAAAAACGGGCTGCAGAGTTGGGCATCTGAGCAGAAGAGAAAACAATCATCAATGAGGGAATCTACCTAAACATTCCCATTTGGCCCACTGGGAGCTCCCTCCCCTTGTTTGAACCGCCTACAATTCACCTTTTATATTCCTTCTTTTCCAGCATAATGCAAAATTTCAAAGGCCCATAAAACCAAGAAAAGCAAAGTTTTGCATGTTTCATGTCTATTTTATCTGTGTAATTTTGAGTAAAGTGGCTGTGAACATTTTCCAATACATGTTTTGAGAGACGATGATCCTGCAACATGCTCCAACTGAAAGGCTAAACAACCTGATTTTTCTCAAGTGACAGAAAATATGTGACCTTTTTGCAGGTTGAGGAGTCCCCACGACATGTTAAAGGAGTCTGGGAAGCTCCACGATAGAGAAACTTGGTTAACTTTGCGAACCAGCATTTCTCAAAATTATTTTGCCACAGGACTCCCCACAATTCCCACTTAAAAAGCATCACTCAGTGCTGGTAAGCTTTTCTTATAAACAGTGCAAAAGGCAGTGTAGTGTTCTAGAATAATCACTGTCCAAAATCTTAGCAATACTGCATACTGAGCATTTTATCCTATTACTGAATGAAAACTGTAAGCTCATTCATGGCTGTTTCCTCAAACACTTATTCCAGCCGGACAGCTTCCAGATCCCTGAGGAATCAATGTGCCCCGAGCTTTATAAACTCTACAACGTAGCAGACTGCCTGGTAGAGGGTACTCACAAAGCTTATGGACTGTATGAATACAACATGGCATAGAAAAGTCTGGTTAGGTTGATTAGACATATTTCTTTCTTTTTTAAAAAAATTACTCCTTTCTCCCTTCCTCCAACTCATCAGGTAAGTTTGTTGGGCCTGGCAATTTGGTGGTTTGCTGCAAGAGCTATTCTGCCAGCAATGAGTAGGCAAATGACAAAGTTCCTGGTGCTTTTAAGTTTCCTACAGGCTTCCTTTCATCTGTCCTTTCCTATGAGGCATGCAGGACATCTTCGCTCCCTCTAGAGTGAGTGAGAAGGGGAGGGACACCTGGAGGGTGGTATTTCTGAATTGTCGATTCTGCCTGAAGCACAGCAGGTAAAAGTCACTTTGCACTTCATGTATTTCCCACCAATATCCATTTGTGAGCAGAATGGAGAGGAGAGGAAGTCACAGCACGAGAATAAGAAATGACAGCAGATGATGAGGGGCAAACAATAATCTCTTCTTATTGTTGTTTCCCAACCATCACACCTCCTATTGTTTCAATCCAAATGGTATGTCATTTGTGTGGTCATCCATTACATAAGCAGTGTCCTTTTACTTCCTCTGCAATCTTAAGTATCCAGAAGCAGAAATTAATTCTACACCTATACTTTCATTGAAATGGAAGAGACAGATGTTCTATGAGAAAATGTTTTGAAGGTGAAACTTTAAAATCACATACTCTTCCTTTTGCGAACACTCCTTCCTCCTGGTCCTTTCCCTTTCTGAATCTCTTGCTACTCTCTATTCACTTTGGAGGTTTTTAAGAAGAGCAGACACAGTTTTACAGAGAAGGCAACAATGTGACTATGAAGATCAAGATCTTAGTGATTTAGTTTTTGTGTTAGGATGGTGATGAACCAGCCAAGGATGGAAGGTGTTGGATAACTAACTAGCTGATCCTGGGACCAAACCACAAACCAAAAACCTTCTTGGACTCATCTAGTCCCAAACCACCGCTGCACAAAATCCTAAGATTCAAGAGAAACAAAACATCAAAGGGAATTTAACTTAAAAATAAAGACAATTAAGGTTGGTGTAGAGTTTTCTCTGATAGAAATATCATCCTTTTCCCATACATAATAAATTTTTAGTTTTAAAAAATAACCTCTCATTAAAGGACTATATATACAAATCAAAATTTGGGATGGAGAATTCAGAATAACATCAAGACAAAAATTTCCTATAAATGTCCTTTCCAGAAATACCATTATACTAATTTTGTAAATATAATTCCAGGCTTCTTTCTATACATTTATAGACATGCTGTACTTTCAGCTTCATTACTAGAAGGCTGGTGGTTCAAACCCATCAGCCACTCCTTGGAAGGAAGGTTGGGCAATCTACTTCAGTAGTGATATTGCCTTGGAAACCCGAGGAGGGGTCACCATGAGTCGGGGCCGACTCGACAGCACATAACAACAACAACACTTAGTAGACTGTAAACATTATCTCAGATCATTTAGATATTCCTATATATGCTTTTTAAGTGACAGGATGTCATAGAGATGTACTGTAATTTATTTATATAATTCTCCATAGAAACATAGATATTATCCCTCTATTTCTTTCCTGCCACAGGCAGTGTTGCAATAACTAATTTTGCACTTTGTATTTTTAAGCAATTTCTGATTGTCTCTTCAGGATAAATTCCTGAAAGTGGAATTGTTAAGATAAGCAGTATGAAAGTTTCAGGTATCTGGCACATATTGCAAAATTGCTTTTTTCAGGAAGAACTTACCAGCTCACACTCCAATCTGTAGTGCAAGAAATTATTAAATTTCCTGCAACCTCATCAGCTGTGGTCTTCATCATTTGTTGCAATTATTTTCAGTTTTATACATAAAAATGTTATCTCATAGTTTTAGTATGTTAATTTGTATGGTGTATAATTATACAGTCTTACAGGTTAGGGTGGTCTTTCCGTGGGCCATTAAAATTACTACATTTGATTCATTAAGAATATTTAAATTATGAACTCTAAGAAGTACCATAATGTATCACTTACAAATTTATAAACAGTTGATCTAATGTCACCCATTTAGTTATTCAACAAATATTTACTGAGAACCTGGTCAGGTCCTGGTGTACACCGTAAGCAAGACAGTGTACCCCTGCCTGAGCAGAGCTTACAGAAGGGAAAGACATTTAAAGAAAAATCAGACAATAAAGGTACAATGACAGTGATGACTTCTAAGAAGGGCAAAAGAATAAGAATGTGACCTCGCTTGGCACATCAGAGAAGGATTCGGTTTGGGAATGATATCTAGGCTGAGGTGTAATGGATGAGTAGGAGGTAATGAGGTGAAACTTTAGTACAGGAGGGTAGAGAGAGCGTTCTTGGAGGAAAAAATCCAACGTACAAAGGCCCTGAAGCAGAGAAAAGCCTAAGAAAGACAGAAGGAACTGAAAGTAGGAGGCCAGTTTGGTTAGAACAGTGGTTTCCACAAAGAGAGTGGTACAAGCCAGGCTGTAGAAGTAGGCAGATGATGGGGTGCTTCCAACAAAATCAGATGAAATTCACTACAATCTTGTTATAATTGTGTGGCATTGAGTTGATTCTGGCTTGTAGCCAACTGGTATGACAGAGTAGAACTATCTCATAGACTTTCCTAGGCTATAATCTTAGAAAACCAAAAAAAACCAAACTCACTGCCATGGAGTCAGATCCGACTCATAGCGACCCCTTTGGGTGACAAGACATATTTCAGAAATACCCATATTAACTAATGGTAATAACAGTTAATTTCCCCCTCTGGCGCTACACTTTCATATAACTTTGATCAGAGCCTTTGCTGAATTTTTTTCACTGGACTCTTATAATCTGCTTTCATAACAGCTTTTTCTACAGGACCACAAATTCATTTTGTGAAATTAAAATTCTAAGTACTAACTGCCAGTGAAATCACCAATTTCAATAATTTTTTCATGTCCTGGGCTTATGAGGGAGGAGCAAGTTGCTGAGATCAATGATTCACATGGATTCTTAAACTGTTTGTAGAAGAAACAATTCTTATGGACACCCTCTAATTTGTGTAAGGCAGCCAGTGGGTTCCGAAGCACCAGGGCTTCCAGCTGGCTGTGCTGGTTTGACCCCTGCTGAGACAGGCTGTGAATCAGCACCTACATTTTCACAAGATCCCCAGGTGATTCTAAGAATATATAAGAGCTATAAGAACCTCCTGATTCCTCTAACCCACTCCCCTCACCTCTAACGTGCTAAAGCCAGTGGACAGTTTCTCCCTTCTCCATCTCCGAGGCCTTAGTCTAGAGCACTGACTTATTACTCGGACTTTTAAATAGACACCAATTCATTATCCATACGGCTGTCCAAATAGCTTTTCCAAACCACAAACTTGATGATATGATCTGTTGATAGTGTATAAGGTAGTACTGGGATGTAAACAAAGTGTAAAATAACTATATGAGACTCATACTGACATAGATACATGGTTGAATAAATAAATGGGAAAGAAAAGATGAGTCTGACTTATGAAATTTCACATAACATATGTAGATAGTCCCCCCTCCAAAAGGTAGAACTTGATCTCCCGTCTCCCTTGAATGTTACCTGGATTTTGTGATTTACTTCCAAAAACAGAGTTTAGGGGAGGGGAAAGAACAAAACAAAACAAAACAAAAAACCCAAAAACCTTCACTGTGGAGAAATGTGTAGAAACCTGGCAATTCTTACCTTAACCAAGAGATCAAGGTTAACATAACTAGTAACGTCACGTGCACAATATGATGTGATGAGAAGGACACTTCAGCCCTTTTCAAAAACCCACAGTCCCAGTATTATGGATGGAACTGTGTTTACCCCCAAAAAAGATATGTTGAAGAGAACTCCTGTATCTGTGAATGGGACCCTGGTTGGAAACAGGGTATTGAAGGTAAGGTTTTTAAGGGTGAGTCTTAATCCTATGACTCCTGTTTTACAAAAGAGGACAACAGACATAAGGAGTCACTCAGGGGATGCATATGTCACGTGCAGGTACATACAGAAACCAAGGAATGCAAGGATTGCCGGGAGCCACCCAAAGCTAAGAGAAAGACACGCAGTTCCTCTTTAAGATCCCTTACAAGGAACAAACAAGGCTTATACCTGATTTAGGAGCTCTGATGGCATAATGCCTAAGGCATTTGACTGGTAACCAGAAGGCTGGCAGTTCAAACCCACCAGCCACAACTCGGAAGGAAGGTTGGGCAATCTACTTCCATAGTGATACTGCCTCAGAAACCCAAGAAGGGGTCACCATGTGTTGGATCTGATTCAACGGCAGTGAGTTTGGTTTTGGTTTTTGGATATACCTGATTTGGACTTTTAGTCTCCAAAACCAAGAGACAATAAATTTCTGTTCTTTAAAACCACTCATGTTGTATTTTGTTTTGGCAACCCTAGGAGATTAAGACAACTAGTTTAATGCTGAAAATGTCAGACAAATACAAATTCAGGGACATGTGACAATAAACCTGACCAGTATTCCTTAAAACCGTCAATTAAATCTACTAATTTAATTGAAAATTAAACAGTGTGAAGTCCTGCTTTGTATTTTGGAACAGAAAAAAAAGCCATTAGTAGAAAAATTAGTGAAACCTAAATAATGACTGGCAGTGAGTTAGTTGTTAGGTGCCAGTGAGTTGGTTCAACTCATAGTGACCCTACATTGAACAAAATCAAACACTGCCCAGTCCTGCAGTCATCCTCACAATCATTGCCATGCTATTTGTAAGGTTTCACTTGCCAATTTTTTAAAAAGTAGATGACCAAATCCTTCTTTCTAGTCTGCCTTAGTCTGGAAGCTCAGCTGAAACTAGTCCACTATGGGTGACCCTGGTGGTATTTAAAGTATCAGTGGCATAACTTCCAGCCTCACAGCAACACACAAGCCACCACAGGATGACAAACTGACAGACAAATGGTGGTAGTTAACAGTAATGTACTAGTATCAGTTTCTTAGCATTGAAAATAGTACCATAGTAAGCAATGATAGACACTTTGAGGACTAAAATGGGCCTGACTCAAGCCATGGCATTTTCAATCACCAATATGCATTTAGAAGCTTCCTTCATTCATAAGGAAGACTGAGGAAGAGTCGATGCCTTTGACTTAAGGAGTTGGTGAAGAATATGCAATATGAAATGGATTGCCAGAAAACTGAACAAATTTGTCTTGGAAGAAATATAGTCAGAATACTCCTTAGAAGTGAGGACAGTAAGACTTTGTCTTACATATTTTGTACATGTTATCAGAGGAATCAGTTCTGGAGAAGAACATCATGCTTAATAAAGTCGAGGGTCAACGATAAAGAGGAAGACCCTCAATGGGATGGACTGACACAGTGGCTGCAACAATGGGCTCAAATATAGATGATTGTGAGGATGGTGCAGGACTGCACAGTGTTCCATCCTATTGTATCCAGGATTGCTGTGAGTCAGAACCAAATTAAAGGCACCTACAAGAAGCTATCACGGCAAAATGACATTACTCAGTATGCTTTTCAAAAACTCTAGTAGGTTAGAACAACATGGAGATCCAACTCAAGACCAAAAATCCACACCTAACTCTCGATGCTGAGAAGGTTGTACACGGAACCATGTTTAGGAAAACAGCAATGAAAGCGGTGTAGCTCTTTATTCTACTCATTGTTAAAGTGATAGACTTAGCACATACTGAAACACTGCCTTTCCCTTGTTTCGTCCTCAGTGACTGACCTTCTATAGGCCTTTCTGGGCTTTTTGGAGGGCCACAACTGGTAGGGACGGCTGGGAGGTGATGGCAGATGGCTTTTTGGAGGGCCAGAATTGTTAATGACAGCTGGGAGGTGGGAGGGGAGCAGTCTGGAACAGCTAAGGGAGACAAACGCATCTGTCAGTTTGTCATCCTGTGTGGCTTGTGTGTTGCTGTGAGGCTGGAAACTGTGCCAACAGGATTAGCCACGGGGGACGGGTTTCAGTGGAGCTTCCAGCCTCAGACAGACGCGGAAGAAGGAAGAGGCCATCTACTTCTCAAACAATTGGCCAGTGAAAACCTTACGAATAGTGGTGAAACACTGTCTGATATATTACTGAAAAATAGCCCTGAAACATTGTCTGATATCGTGCCAGAGGCTGAGCCCCTCAGGTCAGAAGGCACTCAAAATATGTGTAGGAAAGAGCTGCCTTCTCAGAACAGAGCCAACCTCAATGTGGATGGTGTGAAGCTTTCAGAATCTCCTTCTGCTGATGTGGCACAACTCAAGAAAAGAAGAAACAAATGCAAATATCCATTAATAATTGGAATATGGAATGTACGAGGTTGGAACCCAGGAAAATTGGAAGGTGTCAAAAATGAAATGGAACACATAAATGTCGATATCCTAGGCATTAGTGAGCTGAAATGGACTGGTTTTGGTCATTTTGAATCAGACAACCATATGACAAATTGAAAAGGAATGGTGTGGCATTCATCATCACAAAGAATGTTTCAAGATCTATCCTGAAGTACAATGCTGTCAGTGACAGGATAATATCCAGACACCTACAAGGAAGATCAATTAATACAACTATTATTAAAATTTATGCACCAACCACCAAAGCCAAAGATAAAGAAATTGAAGATTTTTACCAACTTCTGCTGTCTGAAACTGACTGAACATGCAATCAAGGTGTGTCAATTATCACTGTTGATTGGAATGCAAAAGTTGGAAACGAAGAAGAATCACGGGCAGTTGGAAAATATGGTCTTGGTGACAGAAATGACACTGGAGATCGCATGATAGAATTTTGCAAGACCAAGGACTTATTAATTGCAAATACCTTTTTTCAACAACACAAACGGCAGTTACACATGTGGACTTCACCAGATGGAGTACACAGGAATCAGACTAACTACATCTGTGGCAAGAGGTGATGGAGAAGCTCAGTATCTTCAGCCAAAACAAGGCCAGGAGCTGATTGTGGAACAGATCATCATCTGCTCATATGCAAGTTAAAACTGAAACTGAAGACAATTTAAACAACTCCCTGAGAGCCAAAATATGACCTTGATTCCATCCCTCCTGAATTTAGAGACCATCTAAAGAATAGATTTGATACACTGAACACCAATGACCAAAAACCAGAACTGTGGGATGACAGCAAGAACATCATCTATGAAGAAAGCAAAAGGTCATTAAAAAGACAGGAAAGGAAGAAAATACCAATGAAGATGTTAGAGGAGACTCTGAAACTTTCCAAAGAATGGAGAGTAGCTAAAGCAAATAGAGAACCAATAGGATAAAAGAGCTGAAGAGAAGATTTCAAAGAGCAGCTCAAGAAGACAAAGTCAATTATCATAATGAAATGTGCCCAGAGTTGGAGTTAGAAAAACAAAAGGGAAGAACACATTCAGCATTTCTCAAGCTGAAAGAATGAGGAAAAAATTTAAGCCTCAAATTGCAATAATGAAAGATTCCATGGGCAATATGTTGATTATGCAGGAGACATCAAAAGAAGATGGATGGAATACACAGAGTCACTGTTCTAAAAAGTATTGGTAGATGATCATTCATTTCAGGAGGTGGCATATGATCAAGAACCAATGGTATTGAAGGAAGAAGTCAAAGCTGCACTGAAGGAACTGGCGAAAAACAAGGCTCCGGGAACTGACAGAATACCTATTGAGATGTTTCAACAAATGGATGCCTCGCTGGAGGCACTCACTCGGCTATGCCAATATATTTGGAAGACAACTAACTATCTGGGCAAGTGACTGCAAGAGATCCATATTTGTACCCATTCCAAAGAAAGGTGATCCCACAGAGTGTGGATATTATTGAACAATATCACTGATATCCCACACAAGTAAAATCTTACTGAGGGTAACTCAAAAACGGTTGCAGCAGTATATTGACAAAGAACTTCCAGAAATGCAAGCTGGATTCAGAAGGGGACATGGAGTGAGGGATACCATAACTGTTGTCAGATGGATCTTGGCACAAAGTAAAGAATATCAGAAAGGTGTTTACTTGCATTTTATTGACTATGCAAAGGCGTTCGATTGTGTGGATCATAACAAATTGTGGATAACTTTGAGAAGAATGGAAATTCCAGAACACTTAATTGTACTCATGAGGAATCTGCACACTGTCATTTGAACAGAACAAGGGGACACTGCAAGGTTTAAAATCAGAAAGGAAGTGCGTCAGGGTTGTATCCTTTCACCGTATTTATTCAACTTGTATGCTGAGCAAATAATCCAACAAGCTGGACTATATGAAGAAGAACGTGGCATCAGGATTGGAGGAATGCTTATTAACAACCTGTGATATGCCGATGACATAACGTTGCTTGCTGAAAGTGAGGATGACTTAGAGCATTTACTGATGAAAATTACAGACTACAGGCTGCAATGTAGATTACACCTCAACATAGAGAAAACAAAAATCTTCACAACTGGACCAATAAGTGGCATCTTGATAGATGGAGAAAAGATTGAAGTTGTCAAAGACTTCATATTACTTGGTTCTATAATCAACACCAATGGGAGCAGCAGTCAAGACATCAAAAGACGTATTGCATTGGGCAAATATGCTGCAAAAGACCTCTTTCAAGTTCTGAAGAGGAAAGATATCTCCTTGAAGACTAAGACATGCCTAACCCAAGCCATGGTATTTTTAAGCACCTCTTACACATGTGAGAACTGGACAATGAGTAAGGAAGATTGAAGAAGAGTTGATGCTTTTCATTTGTGGTGTTGGAGAAGAGTGCTGAAAGGACCGTGGACTAACAGATCTGTCCTGGAGGAAGTGCAGCCAGAATGCTCCTTGGAAGCAAGAATGGCCAAGCTTTGTCTGACCTACTTTGGTCGTGTTGTCAGAAGGGACCATTCTCTGGAGAAGGATGTCATGCTTGGTAAAGTGGTCAATGAAAGAGGGAAGGCCCTCAATGAGATGGATAGCCACGGTGGCTGCAGCGATGGGCTCAGATATAGTAGGGATAGTGAGGCTGGCACCGGAGCGGGCAGCGTTTCGTTCTGTTGTACATAAGGTCGCTGTGAGTCGGAGACGACTCGAGGGCACAAAGCAGCAACATCAGGCCTTTTTATTCAATGGATCAGAAAAAGATATGAGCTTTGTTTGGGTGAATGAATGGTACTGTCATGGATTGAATTGTGTCACCCCAAACTATGTGTGAACTTGGCTAGGCAATGATTCTCAGTGGTTTGGTACTTATGTAACAATATAGTCTGGCAGCTATGAAAAAATGTTATCATTCCCACGATGTGATCTGAAGTCATTTTCTTCCATTTGTGATGTATTATGAATCTTGACTTCTATATGTTAATGAGGCAGGATTAGGTTATGTTAGTGAGAATTAGGTTATGTTTGTCATGTTAATAGGCAGGATTAGGATGTGACCTTACTCAGGTCACTGCCCTGATCCAATGTAAGGGGAATTTTCCTAGGGTGTGGCCTGCATCACCTTTTGTTTTGCAAGAGATGAAAAGAGAAAGAACAGAGGATAGGGACCTCAGTGCTATCAAGAAAGAAGAGCCAGAAGCAGAGTATACCCTTTGGGATCCCTGTGCTGACAATCACATAGACCTAATGGAAGACTGAAGCCAAGACAAATGGAGCTCTTCAAGTGGCACCAAACCACAGAGGTTGGAAGGAGACAAGGACCTTCCCTAGAGCCAACAGAGAGAAAGAAACCTTCCCCCAGAGCTGGTGCTCTGAACTTGGACTTCTAGCCTCCTAAACTGTGAGAGAATAAGTTTTTATATTTATTAAAGCTATCCACTTATGGTATTTCTGTTACACTAGCACTAGAAAGAAGAGGTGTCAAGGGAAGACGGGATCACCCTAGTGATTAATGTCTTAAGTTTCACTGTCTATCTACTTACTTTCCCTGGATGATGAGGTCTTTGGCTCCTGCTCTGGGCTGTCTTTGCCCTCCCACCTCCTACCCCAGTAAGCTCAGTGTTTTCCAGCCACCCTGAGTGAGGGAGGGGTGTCTTTGGAACGTTACCATGGCTCCTGCCCATGATCATGGACAGGAGATGAAGTGAGGCTTTTCCAGTCCTAGCTCTCTTCTTGCAACCTGTCTGTAATGCGCTGGTCTGACACTGACATTCTCAAAATTACCTGCTCATTCTCAGTCTTTCACAGAACAACCCCCAAAGCCTATTTAACTAATCCACTCTATATTAAATATTACCACTTGATTTGTAGGGAATATTTCATCATTTACAAAGTGTCTACATCATTGCATTTGATTCATGGCAGGTAGATAGCACTACTGGTATTACTCATAATGAATAGATGGGAAATTGAGGCTCAGAGAGATTAGAGCCAAGGGCTCTAAGTCAGACGGCTCACGAGTGGCAGATCCGGGACAGGAGCACCAATGTTCTGACTCAGAATTCAGAGCTTTTTCTAACACACCACTCTTTCTCTCCATCTACCCTATCCCCCTCTTTTTTGTTTTGTTTTGAAAGACATAGTTATCTTGCTTCAGGATTGAACTAGAGATTGGGTTTGCTAGGCTGTGACTGGCAAGTGTGCAGAGAGGCTGATGAAGGCACATTTGGGGTGCTTCTGTAGTTTTTGACAGAATGAAAAGGACCCTCAGTGCATATCTAAAGGACATCTGTCTCTTCTGCCTTTGAACACACACAGCGTGTAGGTAGAGTCCCTGGGTGGTGCAAGTGGGTGAGTGCTCGACTAACAGCCGAAAGGTTGGTGTTTGGAACCCACCCAGTAGACTTAGGAGACAGGCCTGGCGTTCTACTTCTGAAAGGTCATGGCTCTGAAATTCCTATGGAGCAGTTCCACTCTGCACTCAGGGAGTCACTATGAGCTGGAATCAACTCGAGGGCAACTAATAACAGCCAAGGATGTAGGATGAAATCTGTTGGCCAGACTGCTTATAACATTTGATTTGGCTGCCAAGTAAGTTGTCTCTAGATTTATAATTTGTGTGGCATTTATATACTTAATTTCTCTAGGTCTTATCTCCAATACTAGAATTAAGAAGTGGTAATAAAATTGTTTGATGATTTTTTGAGGCAATTATCAGTGATTTTACAAAAGGATACGTTATTGTCTCTAAAATCTGAGGCAAGGAGTTGAAGCATAATTTCTGAAGTGGCAGGCAAGGGAAAATGTCAGCATCTGTGAAGACAGAGCTATCATGAGATGGTCTGACTGGGACTCATCGAGGCTGCCTCGCACTCTGTTATATGACCTAGAATGCAAAGGGAAGGAGGATTCCTTTAGCTGTGAACCACAGTCTTATCTGTACACCTGTTATTCTGCACCTGAAAGCGAGTACATCTGACCTGACCTCAGCAGGTGTGCAGCAGCTCGAAGATGGCCCTCCTAAATCGGAGAAGGTCAGTGCATACACTGTGTATCTCACCTTAAAATGGGACCTAAAAGCCATTGTGTGATGCTGCTTAAGCTTCTCCAACCTCAGCCTGACTTACAAAACCAAGGTGTATCAACATTAGCAACAAAGAACTTTGCCTCACAGGGCATTGTCTGTGAAAGCCTCTTTTCTCCTTCCTGTCCGTCCTCAGGGTATTGTTGCCAAGTGAGTGGCTGTGTTTTTCATGGATGTGTGTGGCTATCATTCTGCATTAAGTGTGCCTGTGTCTGTCCTTGACTCGCTTTTTTCTTTCTTCCTTTCCTTTTCTCTCTTCTTCCGTCTTAGTCCAGCCAGACCTTTCTCTATTCTTTTATTCCTGAAACACTTGGAGTGCTTTTCAGAGAAGATGTGTCTCTACAGAAGGAACACGCCTAGAGAGCTCAACACTGTAACAGGATGTGCTCCTGGAAAACTTTAAAACCCATGCAGCACTGCTGTCCTTCACTTAAGGCAATGACAAATGGCAATCTTTTTTTCTTTTTTTTTTCCTTTTTGAGTTTGTGGCAGAGATAGTTCAGATAATGAATGAAATGACTTTCTGAACGTACATCTTATAAAAATATCATTAAAAAAAAATAAAAATGACCATAAAAAAAGACCAGGGCAAACAGTGGAAGAAAAGTCAGACTTGACATTGACAGTGTTTTTAACAAGAGTCTGTAAAATATCAGATGCCACAGAAATTGAGAAGAGAAGCACATGTTCACAAGCAGAAATTACGACAACTTGAATAGTCATTAGCAAAGAAACTAAGAGTATAATTATGTACACACTGAAATATTTCTACTTATTATAATGTATCGGAGCCCTGGTGGCACAATGGTTAAATGCTTGCCTGCTAAATAAAAGGTAGGAAGTTTGAATCCACCTGGTTCTCTGTGGGAAGAAGACCTGCGGATCTGCTTATGTAAAGGTCACAGCCTGGAAAACCCTACGGCCAATTCTATGGTCACATGGGTTGCCCTGAGTCAGAAGCCCACTTGTTGGCCCACAACAACATCATAGCCCTAGCGATCTACTTTCCTTCTCTCACAATTTACATCCTCATGTTGGATGACAAAGGGAAGCATTTTAGAATAATAACAATAATCAATACCGATTGAGTATTTGATCAGGATCCAGGAACTTCACATTACTATTTCCCCACCTTCTATAGATGAGAACTTTGAATTTCAAACAGCTTAAGTGGCTTGCCCAACATGGTTCAGTTAGCAAATTTCAGAGTCGAGAGTCCACTTGTTAGATGCCCGGAGTTGTTTCTGACTCATTCTGACACTACGTATGACAGAACGGAGCACTGCCTAGTGCGGTGCCATCCTGACAATCACTGTTTGCTTGAGCCCAGTGTTGCAGCCATTGTGTCAGTCTCCCTCATTGGAAGTCTTCATCGTTTTCGTGAATCCTTGCCGATTCTCTAGGAACTGGTTCCTCCCGACAGCACGTCCAAAGCATGTGAGACAAAGTCTTGGCATCCTCGCTTCATAGGAACATTCTGGCTACATTTCTTCCAAGACAGATGTCTGGCCATCCATGGAACATCCAATATCCTTTGCCAACACCAAAGTTCAAATGCATCAATTCTTCTTCATATGTATGAGGTGACTGAAAATACCATGGCTTTTAATTAGTATAAAACCAAACTCACTGCTGTGAAGTCAGATATGACTAATAGTAACTCCTCCTTGGGTTTCAGAGGCAGAATCACTATGGAAGTAGATTGCCCAACCTTCCTTCTGAGGAGTGTCTGATGGGTTTGAACCACCAGCCTTCTGGTTATCAGTCAAATGCCTTAGGCGCTATGCTACCAGAGCTCCTTATAATTTGTATAGCATTTATATATTTAATTTCTCTGTTGTTTTTGTTGTTGTTATGTGCTGTCGAGTCAGACCTGACTCATAGCGACCCCTCCTTGGGTTTCCGAGGCAGTATCACTACGGAAGTAGATTGCCCCATCTTCCTTCCGAGGAGTGGCTAGTGGGTTTGAACCACCAGCATTCTGGTTAGCAGTCAAGTGCCTTAGCCACTATGCTACCAGAGCTCCCTTAATTTCTCTAGGTCTTATATTATAGGAGCTCTGGTAGCATAGTGCCTAAGGCACTTGACTGCTAACCAGAAGATTGGCGGTTCAAACCCACCAGCCACTCTTCGGAAGGAAGGCTGGGCAACCCTACTTCCGTAGTGATACTGCCTCAGAAACCCAAGGAGGAGTCGCTAGAGTTGGGGCCGACTCGACGGCAAATAACAACAACAACAAGAGGTCTTATATTATTATCACGGCTTGGGTAAAGAACACTT
Organism: Orycteropus afer afer; assembly: GCF_000298275.1. Taxonomy (NCBI): domain Eukaryota; kingdom Metazoa; phylum Chordata; class Mammalia; order Tubulidentata; family Orycteropodidae; genus Orycteropus; species Orycteropus afer. Next base: position 295,277 of record NW_006921946.1, on the reverse strand, counting down.
TCGTTTTCAAAATGACATTTTTTCTTTTTAACACTTTTGTGGTGGTTATGTTTGTGTGTCAGCTTGGCTGGGCCTGGTTGAGTGACTGGGCAGCTGGTGGTAGTTACTTCCCATGATGAGACTGGAAATCAACTCCATGGTGGGATCTACCACAAGCAGCTGAGTAGCTGCTTTGGGTATGTGGTCTGCTTCCCGTATATAAGAAGCAGCTTTGGAAATGGTCTCTAGTTTATGGCACACTTGGACCCTGCATATAGCTGTGTCATTGCTCAGCAACCTGCCATGCTCTGCCGACCTTAAGACTTACAATGGACTTGAGTTAATGGCCTGCCGTGTGGTTTGGTAACATCGGGACTGTGCCTTTTAACTTGTCAACCTTGGGTCTGTCAGCCTCAGCAGCCAGCCGCTGTCTGAGTGAAGAAATGCCTCTAGCTCCAGTGGGCCGGAAGCAGGAGGCAGAGCTGAGGGGTTTTCACCCAGTCCCTAGAGCCTGGCACTTTGAACTTGGACTTAAAGCCTACAAACTGTAAGAGTATAAACTCCTGTTTGTTCAAGCCATCCCATTTGTGGTATATTCTTGTCAGAGTGGCACTAAGTAACCAGAAAAGATAGAGAGGTCTTTTACAGTAGATCTCGACAATGCCATACATTGTTTGATTTCTTGACTGCTGCTTCCATGGGCATTGATTGCGGATCCATGTAAAATGAAATCCTTGCTAACTTCAATCTTCTCTCCATTTATCATGATGTTACTTATTGGTCCAGTTGTGAGGATCTCTTATGTTGAAGTGTAATCTATACTGAAGGCTATAGTCTTTGACCTTCATTAGTAAGTGCTTGAAGTCCTCTTCACTTTCAGCAAACAAGGATGTGTCATCTGCATATCTCAGATTGTTAATGAGTCTTCCTCCAATCCTGAGGCTGTAGTCTGCATATATTTCAGCTTCCCACATTATTTTCTCAGTATACAGACTTAGTAAGTATGGTGAAAGAATACAACCCTGACAAACACCTTTCTAGGGTTTAAACCATGTAGTTTCCCCTTGTTCTGTTTCAACAACTGCCTCTTGGGATTCTATTAGAGGGCTTTTTATTCTCTCTTTATGGAAGCATGACAATTCTGAATGACATCTGTGAGACTCTAAATATTACATGAAACATAACTTTCAGCTTATCTTGGATAATTTCTGCTCTACACCTAGGTTCAAATTCCCCTAAAACCTACACTATTTTCTTTCTCTTTCTTAAGGTCCATATGACCTAAATGCTGAAACCAAGACTGGGTTAAATTTCTCCTCTAAACATCACTCAGAGACATGCCGATATGTATCTACTTTAACTTTCTGAAAAAATAATTTAACAGGTGGGGTTAATAATTTAACAAGTGGGGGCAGCGGCTTCCAGTTGCCTGAATAACTTTCCATTAAAATATGTCTTCAACACACATATTTTGGGGGTTACTGTTGTTGTTAGGTGCCATTGAGTCAGCTCTGACTCACAGCCACCCCGTGTATGACACGAGACACGGCCCGGTCCTGCACCATCCTCGCAATTCTTGCTATGCTTGAGCCCATCATTGTAGCCTCTGTGTCAATCCAATCAGCATATCCTTCTTCAGCAATGTCCCTTCTGACAACATGACCAATGTAGGTGTGATGAATTAAGGCAGAGCCAGGAGTCATGGAGAACAGCCCTGACACTGCTTATCAAAGATAAACCATTCCTGGAATTACCTACTCACCCTCAGCTTGCTCAGTGCAGAGGGTTTAGTTTGGGATAATCAGAAAGCTGCTATAATCTGTAACATCCTTCTGATTTCCAAACAAGGGTGAGTTGCCTGAAGAGATGAAAGTTTGAATGGATTCTAAGACAGACTCAGTCCTGTTTATTATGGCCTGGAAAAATGGCAGCAGTTGTTGCTGTTGTTATGTGCCATCGAGTCAAACCTGACTCATAGCAACCCCTCCTTGGGTTTCTGAGGCAGCATCACTACGGAAGCAGATTGCTCCACCTTCCTTCTGAGTGAAGCAGTAGGGATTTCAACAAACATTTATTGTGAACCCACAATATGCAAAGCTTTGCGTAAAGGTCTACAGAGGATAACAGGTGAATGAGAACTAGTTTTTGCCTTCAAAACAAAATCCTGTAGAATACAAGCACATGCGTGTATGTGTGTGTATGTTTGCCATACATACATGGTAAAGGTGATGCGACAACTATGGAAAAAAAAGGTTTTAGTATTTGAATGAGTTCAAAAGTCTTCATAAGGGAGTTCTGTGATATTTAATTTTTAAAAAGATATATTCCGTAGAGAATATATAGCTTAGCTAGAGTAAACTATGTTGAAGAGACTATCTTGGAAATAACACTAGGCAGGTAGACTGGGATCATACTGCAGAAATTGTGATACTATAGTTCATAATCTATTTATAATTTAATAAACAAAGGGAAATCACTGGATGTTTCTGAAAAGAGGTATCTTTCAAATTACGGAGTTAGTCTGTAATTCTGAAACTGATCGATAGACTACAATAGGGACAGAGCAGCAGTGGAGAGATGAATGAAGATGTCTAGGCAAGAGAAAAATAATGGAGGCCCACATTATAAAAGCAATGGAAGTAGGAAAAGAAAAATTTGAGAGGAACTATGAAGAGAGAAAACTTAACATGGCTACAAGTTGGATCTACGAGGTAGAGGAAAAGGGCAAGTCAATAACAAACAGGCCATTCATGGAAGTGGTGTTAACCCAAAGAATGAAACCATTTCATTCATCACATATTTATTGTATACTTACTTTGTACCAGACACTTTGATAGGACTGAAAGAGGTACAGGAGCTGGTTTAGTGAGATACCGAAGGTGATTTTATACAGGTCAAGTTTAAAGTGCCAGCAGGAACAATCAAGGTACCAAATGTAAGTAGAAATCTGTTCAAGAGGAAGTGAGTGGAATTTACTGTATCTAGAGAGGTCATGGTTGAAGCTGTAGAAGGGGACAAGATCAGTGAAGTAGAAAAATTCTCAGGAGGAAGAGATCGATTTCATAGACAGAGGTGGGGAAACCACTATACTGTATTTAGGTGTCAGGTGGAACAGGAACTACTGGCAAAAGGTGGCCATCCTCATCTCAGCCCTGCATTTGGGACAGCAGTTCTCATCTGATCTGCTGATTGCAGTTTACCAGACCCTGAGAATTGGGAGGATCCTCCGGAGCCACTCACGGACCTGGGACTCGCCAGCCTGCCAGCCTCCACCACTACTACATGAGACGATCCTTGGAGTGTCTGTGAGTTCTGTGAGGCATTACGGTGAAACACAGAACCCTAAGACATGAGGGAGATGAGGAAGAGGAAGAGGAGGAGTTAATGTCTGAAATGATGGAGTGGTACGGTAGTTTGCACATTTGTGATATCTTTAACCTCCGCTTCATGTGGATTGGCCTTGTGCTGATCTTTCTAAAAGACATTGTTCAAGCACTTTTCAAAGAGATGAAGAGGATGTGACCTAAGAACAGGCTAACTGATTAAAGTATTATGCAGGCTGTTTCAAGAAGTCCTGTTAGGAAGTGGGGACTGGGAAGCCAGATGGAATGCATGGTGAGAGAAGTTTGGTTCAGAAGATAAAGAGAATGATAAAACAGTAGTTTGACCAAGTAAAAATACTGAAGACAGTATGAGCAAATAGCTAACATTGTTTTGAACACTCACTATTCTAAGTGCTTGACATATACTGATTCACTTAATCACCACCACAATTCACAGAGACACTATTATCATGTCTTTCTTATAGATGGGGAAGCTGAGACACAAACAGATTAAGAAACTTGTCAAATGTCACACAGTTAGTAAGTATTATTTTGACTCTGCTGTTATCTGAGTTCAGAATCCCTTGGGCACTATGCTGTGTTTTGAGGCTGGGTGAAACTTAGGAATGTTTGTGGGAAGTAAGGAAGGAAGTACAAAGAGGGAGAGATGGAATAATGACTGAAGGGAAGTCAAGGGGGATGGAATCAGGGGCACTTCTTTTATGGGACAAAAGCCAAACCCAATGCACTGCCATCAACTCGATTCCAACTCATGGCGACCCCATTGGGTTGCCAAGGCGAGAAATCTTTACAGAAGTAGACTGCTCGTCTTCCTCCCAGGGAGCAGGTGGTGGGTTTGAACCACTGACCTTCTGGTCAGCAGCCAAATGCCTTACCTACTATGCTGCCAGAGCTCCCTTCCTTTATTGGGGGGAGCCCTCCCTCTCTGGAGACAGGCTTAAAAAGAGGGTCAGTGGCATGGAGAGATTTTTAAGCCCTGAAGTACAAAGTTGTGAGGGAATCTATCTCAGGCTATTTTTTTTGCTGTCTTGGTAAAGCAGGAGATGAGGTCACTGGTACAAAGCACTAGAAGCAGGGCTTGAGAAAATGGGACACTTGTTCCTAAAGTGTAGATTTGGGAGAGGTCTCAAACGAGATACTACATAAAACCCATTACTTGTCTTTATTTATTTTATTTTAAAATTTAAGTCAATGAGCATTTATTCCACTGTGGAAAAGCAAGGATGATTGGGTATACACACACCTATCAACAACGCCACCCAGGCCTCCGCATGCATCACAATACAAATGCATCCTGACACTTACGCTGTACAGACCCCAGTACTAGGTGTCACATAAAAACTAAAAGGCAGTTTCTAATCTCATAGATATTCTCTTTCTCTATTTCAAGTGGCTTTAATGGCAAAAAGAAACGTTTAGTGCAGCCCGCCTAAATCAACACCATATTGATGTACATTTTTCCTTTGTGAGTTTTGTTTTTTTTCTTTGTGAGAAGTGTTTGCTATTTAAAATCGGTTACTAGGTGATAATGTCAAAGCACATTTTCTCTCTCTTCCCGAGTTGACCCTTTCACTGTGTGTTTGCAAGTGAAAATACCTGTTGCCATGCACATGAGAGGCGCAGAATGCAAAGCTGTAATGGAGCAGGGTTGGGTCAATGACAGCGCCATTTTCTGAGTGTTCCATCAGTTCTGTAAGGTAGCAGAGATGTCTGTGACAGCCTCTCACACCATAACGGGCACAGTACTCATCTAACACAAAGACTTGGCCGGGGCTAAACCAACCCTGCAAAAGAAAAAAAAAATTTTTTTTTCTTTCTGTGACAGCACATAACAACAACAACAACAACAACTGATTGATTTTTTGTAGGTACTTTTAGGCATTATAAGCAGAAGCTGCATGAAACTGCCTTTGGACATTTATTTATTGGTGGTAATAATTTTATTTACAGAATTGCTATCACTTTTGGAACTGTTTGGGACACTGGCATGTTAATACTCTCAAACTCACTGCCACTGAGTTAACTCTGACTCACAGCGACCACCACTGGGTTTCTAAGGCTGTAAATCTTCACAGAAGCAGACTGCCTCATCTTTCCTCCAGAGTGGCTGGTGGGTTCACACCACTGACCTTTCAGTTAGCAGCCAAACGCTTTAACTACTACACCACCAAAACTCTTTAAGCTAATACTAGTCTTGTGCTTGCTAACCAGACGGCTGGCGGTTCAAACCCAACAGCCACTCCTCGGAAGGAAGGTTGGGCAATCCTACTTCCGTAGTGATACTGCCTTGGAAACCCAAGGAGGGGTCGCTATGAGTTGGGGCCGACTCGATGGCAAACAACAACAACAACAACAGTCTTGTTATATTGCCATGGCAAGGTATGGCAACTTGTTATTCTCTGTTTTCCTTCAAAATTAGTCAAACTTATTCACAGGATCTAAATTGTCAATTGCAAAGAGTGACATTCCAAAAAACTTCAATCTCATTATGAATCAATTAAAAAGAGAATGGTAAACCAGACACTGTACTTGAAATTGTCTGGTAACCAAAAGCATTTTATAAAATAAAGAAAGAAAATGTCCATAGTCTAGCAGTTGTATACATGCATGATTTGGGTCCTTAAATATCTGGGCTGTTTTTCTCATTCTGTTTGTCTCTCTGTGAGCAGTATCACAGGGCTCAGATTTTACACTTAGTAGATGTCTGGTCTTCCTGAAATGAGATGTGCGGGTGTGTGTGCAGGTGCATACATGGATCAGTGGAGCAGCCTGGTTGGAGCACTGGAGGGCAGTCTTAGGTAAAGTTGTGCTAGCAAATGTTTCCATACATCACATGGATTTACACAGATTCACTTAAGATAATAAAGAGAAAGAAGGGAGAACGGAGGATTATAAAAAGGGTAGGACAAACATGTAAGACGATAGCCAGGATCTTTCTGCCTCTAATCACACCATGACTGCCCCCCACGATTGTAAAGATGGAGCAGGACCAGGAGCGTTTCATTCTGTGGTCCACAGGGTCGCTGTGAGTTGGAACTGACTCCACAGCACCTCACAATAACAACATACATGGGTGAAGGCACACTGTGGTATTCTTTTCAGGCTCTATATTACATGTACGATAGCCACAAAGTCAAAACTCCTCCTTTGGCTAATTTAGTAAGGAACCCCACACAGTGGAATCCAAGAGGAAATTGTCCTTTATTGATAGTCACTGTAGGTGTGCTAGTCCATGGGAAGACATCCTAGGGCTTAGTGATGTACAGTTTGAGCTGGATCAGATTCAAAACATACAACTACATGTGGAATAACAGGTACTCAGTACATAGCTTACAAATGACTGGACCATGGCAGTGTAGGTTGTTTAATTTCTTTCTGTCCACTGAAACATCTCTGATAAGCTGGGAGTACATCCTGTCCAAAATCTTATTTTAAAGAAAATGTAACTTTATTGTCTGGTGCTACCATGTTTGGTGACCAAGAGACTAAAACGACAGGAGTATTCTGGCTAGAACAATCTCAGAGGAATTGCCTGGTAATACAAGCCCTTGGAAAGACACCTATGACTCATTGGCTCTACAGTTAATCCCCATATTGTGAGGTAGCAAGCGTTCCTTCCAAATATCAATTATATTTTTATTCTAAGTTTTGGCTACAGTTTTAATATATAAGAGGTAGCAGTTCAGCTACACTACTTGATTTTTTTTTTTTTTAAAGAAATTCAAATTATCTTCGGACAGCTGGCAAGCTGAATCTAAAGCTTGCCTCTGTTGCTACCAAGCACGGATGCAGCAAGCTCAGTTCCAACCCATGGTGACCCCATGTGTGTCAGAGTAGAACTGTGATCCACAGTGTTTTCAGTAGCTGCTTTGTTTGGAAGTTGATCTCCAGGCTTTTGTCCCAAGGTAGCTCTGGGTAGACTCAAACCGCCAACCTTTCAGTTAGCAGCCAAGCACATTAACCGTTTGCACCACCCAGGGAGTCTTTTACTACAGCTGCTGCCATAGTGGCTACCCCACTGTGCCTTTCCCACATCACTGAGGTTGCCCTTTTAGGAACAAAAGAGAGAAGTGCAAGATAGCAACATCTGGTGAGCAAAATTTAAACCTTAGAATGTCTGTCCAGGTGTTAGTAAATCCTATCACAGAGGTTTTATTTCAATCTTCATTAAAACCTTCTGTTTTCATTCAGCCTTCTCTAGGGGGATGGATAAACCACAATTCAGTGTCTCTTTGTATCTATTCTCCTGTCCATTGAGTAGCACCGCAGTGGTCTTCAAGTGTATAATTTTCAAATTGGGAAGGCACTGATTGGAATCCTTTATCTCTACCTCCAACCAGTTATTAAGTGAATCAGGAATAAAGTGCCACTTTGTAACAAGTATTTCTCCCTTTTTAAAATCTTTTATTCTAATCTATAGGGGACTACATAGTGGACGTGTGCTCACCAAACAAGAATAGGAGTCATTCAGTCTGTGCTCCAAAGTCTGCCTCTGGAGTATTCTAAAAAGGAAGGCGTGGTCCAGTTTACAAGGATTAGCGGAAATGAACTCATCCATACCATGTTTCTGAAAACGAGCTGCATCTGCAAAATCAGAGAAGCATGTATGCATTTATTCTTCTGGCTCAGACATGAACAAATACAGCTTGTGAGCACAAAATTTGTACCTCATGATAACAGAAGACAACCTTGTTTTACCTATAACACGATGCCAAGAATTCAGCATATTAATATCAACTGCAAACGTTTGTAGCCTAGATGAAAATGACAGGGAAAATCCACAAATCATTTGGAATTAAGAAATTCTCCTTTCATTCAAAGCTACTTATAATGTGCATCACAGAAATACTCTCATATTAATATTAGCTGCAAACGTTTGTAGCCTAGATTAAAATGACAGGGAAAATCCACAAATCATTTGGAATCAAGAAATTCTCTTTTCATTCAAAGCTACTTCTAATGTGCATCACAGAAATACTCTAATTTTCCTAAACTCTTAGGGAAAGTTGATGTATTTAAAGCATATATTTACTGAAAGGACTGACTGGAAAATGACTGAAGCCTATTCAGAAACAAAACAAAACAGCAATGGTGACCAGAAGCCTGCTTTCCAAATGGCAAACTGGGGCAGAAATGAACATACAGTTTCAGCTGGATCATTCCTGTCTTCTTTTTGTATGGAGCTTTTAATGGGACCAACCTTAATGCAGAAACGGCAACGAATGCTCTCAAGCCTCAAGTTTAAGAGACATGAAACAGGAAGCATCATGTTTGTGCAAATATGCAGACAAAGCATAACAGCCCAAATGGCACTTCAATCAAAGACCCAAATTTATTGTTCTTTACAGATTGGATCTTTCAACGCCTGTAGAGCCTGCGGGTTTATCAAAAGGCAAGCTTTTATGATTCTTTCATTAATGGTATGTTTTGTCAAAGTCTTCAATGTGAGTTATTTCTAAGCATAGACAGAAAAAGCCACACACTACCCAAAAGGAGTACTGGGGTGTTATAACATTAGCCCTGCCAGAAATGTAGCGTATATTGGAGGAAGCAATCAGTTATCAAGATAAAAGTGGGCCCCTCACAATGGAGTCCAATCTCCATTGTTGTTTAAAATTCAGATGGATCTCTCCCTAGACATTACAACAACAGCCACGTTCTAAATGTGAGCTAAGTGTAGTTTTTAAAACCTACAGTGTACAATCCTAAAATTGCAAAGGAAAGGAGACAAGTTTATTGATTAAACTCAATTATAGAATCAGGCTCATAATAAAACTCAATATTGATCTGTGGACATGATGCTAACATAATCAGTCACATTTAGGTATTTAGCCCCAGATCATATTGATCCACGTCAAGTTCAACTTTCAGCCATATTTGTAGATGGAAGAACTATATAATTCAAGCTGAAGGGTCCTCAGAATCACATTTCTTTAAAAAAAGATAAGCAAACTAATTTATATCACATCAATGACAGATATCAAAAGGTGAACGTGGCAAGGAAGCAGTAAATGTCAGTTCATGGATAAGATAATGTGTGAGATTATGATCCATGGAAATATGTATTCCTTTGCATTTAATAATTACTTCTTTGGTTTACTTGAATGATTAAATACATTACATGTGAAATTAATATAAATGGATGAACGCAAAACTAACCTGGTATCTTGAATTGAGAAATTAAGCAATCTTTTATTTTATTCTTTTGTCCAATAGTCTTTTAATATAAAGTGTAAAATATGATGATGTGAAATACTTTCAAATAAGTAGGTGGAAGAGTAGTGGAAAATGAGGCACGTGCAGTATAAAATCTGAATATTATCTTATATTTTAAAGAATTTGTCTTAGAATCTTCACTTCTCCATTGCTCTGAGAAAGAAAAATCCTTTAACTATCACCTCTATGGAATTAAATGGTTACTTTTTTTAAAACATCTGCTGAATTTTACTCATTATTTCTTTCACCAGAAAAGGTCATAACAAGAAGTTAAAAATAACGTCCGTTAATCACTTATCTGTTGAGAACAGGATATATAATAAATTTCAGAAGGAAAAAAAATCTCTGATTCTCCTTTCACTGGAAAGGTGTGTAGAAATAAAATTTTCTTTTAAAATAATATATGTATGTTTTTAAAATGAAATAAGAGAGTAAATACATGAGTCTATATCTTATTTTTTATAATTTTGTTGTTGTTGTTGTTTGCCATCGAGTCGACCCCGACTCATAGCAACCCCTCCTTGGGTTTCCGAGGCAGTATCACTACAGAAGTAGGAATGCCCAACCTTCCTTCCGAGGAGTAATTAAGCACGTAAAAATTTTATTCAAAAAGAATTTACCATGTGCCAATATGTCATTAGTTTCTATGAATTTATGAAGAAATAAAAATAAGCCAAAAAAAAAAGGCAAGTGTTTTGATGTCCCTGTGTGAAATATCATTGATTTAAAAGTTCTCTCATGAACAAAAATAAAACAGGAAATCAGCTATCATTAATATGTTACTATCTAGCTTCTTATTTCCATAAAAGCATATTTTCATGTAGTTTCTTTTTGGCATTATGTATCTAGTTTAATTCTTAGGGGACACAGAGACATTATCTGGCTTGAGTGGAAAACATGCCTTACATCAATAACATAACTGAATCCAAGGCTTTCCGAATTGCTTTTAAATAAGGCTGTAGTGAGCTATATTCAATTAATACTTATTGTAACACAAAATTATGTCAACTAGTTTTAAACGAAAAATGATTCATAGCACTATTCAAACGCTCAGTGATAATGACAAATTTCAGTTCAGCTTGTCTTCTGAAATGACATAAAGAAATTATCAAAACAAACCAACAAGACATGTGCTTAAACAATGCACTGCAAAACTGTCATAAATTGTGATGATTAACCTATGGACTAACTACAGATGTGGGACATGGTAATTGAGCATACTGGTAGAGTTTCTATGGTAACAGTTGGTTATATGTTCCAGCATCTTAGGTGGCACTGTCACCAGGTGTGGTAGCAGTGGATGGAATAAAACCCAAATTGAGAAAGAGTGGTGTTTGCCTATAGATTTAAGGAGTGATAAAGGCTTTATTCAAATGGAACCTGAAAATTTAAATTTTTCGTTAGGGTGGTGGACACTGTAAGACAAGTGGGAGAAGTAAGTAGGTTGGCAGTATCAATTTAAACAGTTAACACCGACCTGAACATCGCTAACACAAAAAGCAATGTGAGCACGATTAGCAAGCTGGGAAGATCCATGGTAGAGGGGGCTACTTAGTGGGCACAGGCTACAGCCAGCCCTATGTTCTCAGAGTCCAAGTCCCAGGCAAGGTGGCTAAGTCCCAGCTCAGAATATGGGATGAGAAAAAACAGGTGAAATGTTTCTTCTTTCTTTACACATGATTCTAATCATTTTGCTTTCTTTTGCTGTTGCTACGACAGATTCAGGACACGTTAGAAAAAGGGAGAACAAACGCGTGGGAAGAAGGGGCAAGAGGGACTGCAGATGGGAGGAGGAGCCTACTTTTTACAGAACACTCCATGCCAGGGCCTGGAATCAAAAGGACTAACAAGAGGGTGCTGCCAGCTAAGAGCCCGTCTCCTCTCAAAAGCACTGAGCCGACCTAAGCAACAAATGACCCTTTCGAAATACAGTAATACAACAGCAGCAGCTGCAGCAGCAGTGAATAAAAATAACGACCGAACAGTTGCCACTGAGTCAGTTCAGAGAAGAACTGGGCTCCATAAGGTTTTCATCTTCAGAAGTCTATCACCAGGACCTCCTTTCAGTCCCTCTGGGGGAGTCTGAACTTCCAACCCTTAGGTTAGCAATCAAGTGCTTAACCCACCATTTGTGCCACCCAGTGACCCTTTTGAAACGCTCGGTTTGAACCAAATTGGAAACACAATACCTTGTTTTTCACAGTCCTATGTTTAAGAGTTTGCTGGTAGCTACATTTATTGCTACCCACACCTATCTTTTAGCTCGGGTCTCATTAAACTTGAAAATTTATATGAAGTTAAAAGTGGCACAGAGAAGCACACACCACTTTCCTTTTTATATCACACACGTGACCTTTAACAGGAAGATTTAATGTCTGAAAATTTGACATAGAGCAGTCTGGTTGACATGTTAATGTTTTACGCGGAAGATGAAAGAGTAACGGTTGACAGATACATTAATGAAGGGTTTCTTCACACCTCTGTTACTGACTCAAATAATACCCTTTTTTTTTTTTTTTTGCAGCAAATAATAACATATGTAAGCAATATTTTCACATGATACTAATTTTAATCAACACAGAAAGCTAGATCCTCAGATAACAAAAACAAACAACAAACAACAAACAAAAAAAACCCCAAAATTCACTGTTGTCGAGTCGGTTAGACTCATAGTGACCCCTCCTTGGGTTTCAGAGGTGGTAACTCTACAGATGTAGATTGTTCTATCTTCCTTGTGAGGAGTGGCTGGCAGGTTTGAACTGCCAGCTTAATGGTCAGCAGTCAGATGCCTTAGGCACTATGCCACCAGACCTCCCAACAGATAACCAAAGCAAATCAATATTCAACATTGATCTGAAATTATTTTCAATGTAAAGTAAGATAAATACTTTCCCTATGAGATGTGAAATTTGTAATTTATTGATCAGGAAAAGAAATTCACAAAATTAAATTTAAGTGAATATATCAACTTACAAGTTTTTTTGTTTTTTTTTTAAATTTTATTTTGATTTGGGTGAAGATTTACAGAGTAAATTCACTTTTCATACAGCAGTTCACATATACTTTGTCTCATGTCATTGACCAAAATTT
>NW_006921946.1:271572-278428 GCF_000298275.1 Orycteropus afer afer | reverse complement strand
TCTGTGTCTGTGTTAATTGGTTTCCCTTTTCTTTGTTGAAGAGGGTCTGTGCAATCCTTCTGCCTAGTCCGCCATCTTGCCGGAACTTAACTTACAAGTTTTAAAAAATATTTGGCTAAATACGTAAATAGGAGATAACTTCTGTGGCTCACTTTATTTATTTATTTTTTTCTTTTAATGTAGTGTTGTGTACGTAAAACTTTGACTCACTTTTGGTATTAATTATCGGAAGTCAGCTACTACTGTGCTATATTTTATCAGGTAACATCACATTGTATTGTACTACATATATAAAAGACCAATTCCACTGTTGTTGAGTTGATTCCAAGTCACAGAATCAACCCACCAGGGCTCCTGTTACATATAGAAATGAGAAAAAAGTAAAATACAGGGTGCTTGCATCATGTGCTGGCTGGAGACAGCAAAGAAAGATAGTTTAACCAAAGAATATACATGTCAGGCAAAAGGCAATGAACTATGTTTGAAGCAAAAAACTGGATGGTGGCACAACATCACCCTTTTAAAAAAACAACAAATCTGTTGCTTTTGAGTTGATGTGACTCAAAGCAACCCTACAGGACAGAAGAGAACTGCCTCATAGTGTTCCCAGGCTGTAATCTTTACAAAAGCAGACTGCCACATCTTTCTTCCATGGAGCTGCTGGTGGGTTGGAACTGCCAACCTTCTGGTTACTAGCCAAGTGCTTAACCACTGCACTACCAGGACTCACTCCCCATTCTTTTAGTTCAGCCTGTTTCCTTAGTATGGCCAGATATTCTGATAGTTGAAGAAAAAGAAATAGAATATATTCATCTAGGAGAGAAATCTATACATAAATACTGTTCTTTGTATCATTGGGTAGTAGCAGCAGCTGACATGCTCGACTTCTGATGAAAAAGTTAGAGGTTTGAGTCCATCCAGACGTGACTAGAAAAATAGGCCCAAGGATCTGCTTCTGAAACGTTAGCCCCTGAAAAGCCTCCGGGACATCACTGTATTACGACACACAGGGAGTCGCCTTGAATACAGCTGACTCGGCAGCTCTCTGTACCTTAAAAAGGACAGGAAGGTTGTCTTCCAACAAGTTTGAGTTTGTAAAGTTACTATATCCTTCTGACTGTCCTAAATATTTAGTCTGCTTACTTTTAGAAACAAATTTTTGTCTCAGATACATAAAAGAAAATTTGGGAAATGGAGCAAGCAAAGTAGCAATCAGTGTTTCCAATTAAATATATTTTCTCTGAATATTGTACATTTAATTCTACCCACACTTTTTTAAAATTCTGTTTTTTCCTTGTACTATGAAAATAATTTCACTTTTGTTTTCAGTTAACATATAAAGTATGTTTTTTACATGCTACTGTTAACATATTCATAGCCATTACTTCTAATATCTCCAGAAATGAGAGATATTTAGGTTGTTTCTACTTCTTTGCTGTTATAAATAGACATTTTTGTTTTATAAATAGTAAAACTAAGCTAATCTAATTCTAGATTTGGCTGAAAAGTAGGAGTTTTGGCTAGAATGCAGGAAAAAGACACTACAAACAGTATCATGATAGTCCTACGAAGATCTTATCATTACAAAATTACTAATAAATTTAAGCAAAAAAAAAAAAAAAAATAAAAGAAAAAACTCACCTTTACCAGCTACAGGTCAGCAATGAAATGAGAAGCAAAGCATGAAAATGGCTTAGGACCATAGTCATTTATATAACAACTCATATTAATTTTATTTTCTCATTTTCTACTAATTACTGTAAAAGTTGTTTTTCCAAGAGGTGACCAGGGAAGAAGAACGAACAATGAGATATAAGGCAAGGACGAGGGGCAAATACTAAGGGGAAAAGCCCGCTCTGGGGCAATTCTACGGCAGGGTTAGTATTCTCGTTCTGATGTGACAGAAACAAGTTTTTCTTTCTTCCTGCCATTCTCTTTCTTTTATTTTCCCTCCTTCCTTCACTTTTTTTTTTTTTTTCCTTCCTTCACTTTTATGGCAGAGATAAAACACCAGGGGTCTGCTCTGACTGGAAACTTTACTAAAAGACTGAAATATAAGTAAGATGTTAACATGACAGAAACAGTTTACTTTTCAGCTAGACAGTTTAATCAGCTGGGCTAGAAAATTCATTTCCACTTAGCTGATACCACTGCCTTAACAATAAATTGATATCACATAGTAGAAGAGTTTTATTAGAAATAGATTACACAGCTATCTGAATCAATTGCCCTTTTAGCTCTTTTATTAATTCCCTATTGTCTGGCCCTGGCCTTAACACTCTAGGTTGGTGGTTCTCAACCACTTTTCCTAGCTACCATGCACAAGACAGAGGAAATCCATGAGCTCATAAGAAAACCAGCTATCATGATCAGAATAAAATACTGTTTGTAATAGCATGAAAATACGAAATACCTAGGGATAAATATAACAAATGATATGCAAGACTTAGTTACAGAAAACTACAAACTTTCCAAAGAAAAATTAAAGACAAACTAAACAAATGGAGAGATACACTATATTCATGTTGTTGTTGTTGTTATGTGCCATCGAGTCAGACCTGACTCATAGCGACCCCTCCTTGGGTTTCTGAGGCAGTAACACTACAGAAGAAGGATTGCCCAACCTTCCTTCTGACGAGTGGCTGGTGGGTTTGAACCACCAGCCTTCTGGTTCATGGTGTGGAAGCCTTAATATTGGTGTCAATTTTCCATAGTTTTTGACAAACTGATTTTTATACTCAATGTAAACTCAATCAAAATCCCAGCAGGAGATGGCAAAATGATTCTAAAATTTATAGGGAAATAGAAAGTAGTCAAAACATTGTTGGAAATGGGGAACCATTTTGGAGAACTTTACATGACCTGACTGCAAGTCTTACAAAGCTGCAGTAATCTAGCCAATGTGGCAGTAATACCAAGATGGACAGTGTGACCAAAGGAACAGAAAGAGGAGCCCAGAAATAAACCCACATATCCATGGTCAACCGATTTTTGACATGGTGTCAGGGCAATTTGGGAACACAGTCTTTTCAATTCATGATACTGGAGTGCCATACGATATCCACGAACACTGATGCATAACTAACACTAGACATAAAAAAAAAAAAAAAAAGGCCAACTTAAAATGGATGTAAAATCTAATATGTAAAAGCCAAATTTTTAAAGTTTTTGGAAGAAAACTTAGGAGAAGTGAAGCTCGGGTTAAGCAAAGATTTTTTTTTTTTTTTTTAGAGAAAACACCAAAAGTACAATCTCCAAAAGAAAATCATTGATAAAATGGACTTCACCAAAGTTAAAAATTTCTGAGCTTTGAAAGACACTATCAACAGAGAGGAAAAGACCAGCCACAAACTAGGAGAAAATATTTACAAAACACACACTGATAAACTACTTAGATCAAGAATATGTACAGACCTCCCAAAACTCACTAATCAGAAAATAACCCCATTCAAAATAGGCAAAGTATCTGAGCAGAAACCTAACCAAAAAAGATACAATGGACAGCAAATAAGTACATGAAAATAGCACTACCCTGTATGAGTAAGAGCCGACCAGAAAATACAATAAAATAAGGTGTAACAACAACAAAATTATGGACTGCTTTGAAATTAACTAAAACTATAAAAGAGCTCTATAGAGAAAAGATTGAAACATGAATGTTTTAGAAGATTTGAATAAATGGACAGACATTTCATAATCATAGTTAGAATAACTAAATAAACATTACGTAGGCAGGGAGCTGTAGCCATTCTAAGTTTCCATGGCTGGGAAAGTGAACACAGTATTTTTGCATAAAACATGCTCATGTAAGTAACATGCATGCATATATAAAGCACATAAGAAATTAATTCATGAAGGGTTGCCAGGTTTGCACAAAGACATATAATGTGCACATTATTTGCATAAAAATACAGTAGTCAAGAAAGGCAAATGCAGCAGTGGTAAGGTTAAATGAGGCAAGTGCCATAACATAATAGGCAGCCATCAGAGGAATGAGATTAGAGAACACAGAGAAAAAGGAGTGCATTTTACGAGCACAGAGCTGAGTGCACAAAGTAAGGCAGAACAAGATAAACAACAACACCACTTATATAGACTGACACTAAATGCATACACAAAAAGTGCAATTTTGCAAGAAGACAGACTTAAGAGATTCATATTAGATACTGTTGAATGGCTTCTGGTGGGAGGATGGGTGAAGGAAGAGACAGGGACTGGCCTTATGAAGACAAAAGAAAAATAAAGTTCGATCAGAGTTTATGCTGTAGTAGGGGTAGGCAATGAAAAAGCTCTGGGGCAGTGCTGATGGGGGCTTGTATCTGCAAGATGAGAGACAAAACTAACAAGACCCTGCAGGAGCAGAGAAGCAATGGATAAGGCTGTGCCAAGATAGACATGTCCCAAGTGGGGCTCCCAGGATGCTTTGCACTCCAGTGTCCTGCAGGAGAACACCCAACAAGTAACTATGGCATCACTGTGGCAAGAACTGGCCAAGCATGAGGTAAGGGACTCAACAGTATCTGGAGTTGAGACAAAGAGGACAGGAGTATGTGGACCTCAATACCAGGTGTCATGGTAGATCCATGGTTAATATCTTAAGAACAGTGCACGTGTTATTGTTGTTTGATCCCAAGCCACAGTGACCTTATAGGACCAAGCAGAACTGCCTCATAGTTTCCTCAGCTGAAGTCTTCACGAGAGGAGATTGCCAGCTCATTTCTTCTGTGGAGCCTCTGAATGAGTTTGAACTGCCAATCTTCTGGTTAGAAGCCAAGCACTCAAGCACTGCACCACCAGGGCTCCTTGAGCAATGCACACTGGCACACAATGAATGGGCCAATAAGCCGGACTATGCCTTAGGCCATTATGGACAGAGAACAGTCTAGGACCAGATGCTACATAAAATGATATCATACTTATATGCAATTCCTCTGTAACTTGATTTATCCTGGATGAAAGGGTAGGAGAAGAGGAAGAAGTGTTTTGAACTAAACTTAAATCTGTGAGTAACTATGTTAACTTGATGAGTTAATGTTTGTGGCAACATGAGAAATGGGGATTCAAGATATGTTCAGGTATGGAGAAATAAAATTAAATTTACACAAACCAGAGTTCTGAGGAAAAATTCATTTCTGCTATACCATACTTTTTATGTATGTTTGGGCAGTGAGGGGATAGAAGGAGGGAATTAAAATTTTAGATAAAGTGAAAATATGTACCATAATATGCTTTTTAAAATTTTTCAAAATTTCACTTTTGAAGATGATAATGCTGCTCATTTAAAGGTAAGTAAAAATTTTAAACCAATTTCTTTTATTTAAATGAATAAACCTACTGCCATCAAATCAATTCTGACTGATAGGGACCCCTATTGGGTTTCTAAGGCTGTAAATCTTTATGGAAGTAGATTGTCTCATCTTCTTCCCGTGGACCAGTGGGTGGGTTTGGACTACCGATTTGGTTAGCAGCCAAGTGCCTTACCACTATACCATCTGTTCTGGTTACCTAGTGCTGCTCTGACAAGAATAGACCACAAATGGGATGGTCTTAACAAACAGGAGTTTATTCTTACAATTTAGAGGCTTTAAGTCCAAGTTCAAAGTGCCAAGCTCTAGGGGCTGGGTGAAAGCCCCTCAAACTTGGGGTCCAGCTCTGTCTCCTGCTCCCAGCCCACTGGAGCTAGAGGCATTTCTTCACTCAGACAGCTGTTGGCTGCTGAGGCTGAGAAGCCCCAAGGTTGACAAGTCAAAAGGCACAGTCCCGATGTTACCAAACCACATAGCAGGCCATTGACTTAAGTCCATTATAAGTCCCAAGGTCGGCCGAGCATAGCAGGCTGCTGAGCAACAACACGGCTACATGCAGTGTCCAAGTGTGCCACAGGCTAGAGACCATTCTCAAAGCTTCTCCTTATATACAGGAAGCAGACCACATACCCAAAGGCAGCTACTCAGCTGCTTGTGGTAGATCCCACCATGGAGCCTCACCATGGGGAATAACTACCACCAGCTGCCCAGCCACTCCACCAGGCCCAGCCAAGTTGACACACAAACATAACCACCACACCATCTAAATAATTTTCACTGTAATTTAATAAATGTGTTTAAAATGAATTAAGATAACCTATGAATATGACCTGCAGTTTCTCAAAGAAAATTAGAAAAAACAAAAACAAAAAACAGGATGAGCTCATATTCCACCTTTAATTATTTGGCCCTATGTACCTTAACTTAAGCTGTGCAGATGTGATACTGAAGGGTGTCTAAAAAGAACAGAGAGTAGTGATTTGGTGCACTAAAGTAGGAGAAGAAAATAGTGCATGTCAAGATGTTGTTCTCCTGGAGAAGGATCTTGAGAGTAAAGGGTGTTGAATGAAAAGCCGCAATCTGAGCTTAAAGGACAAACTAACTTATCACAGGAGAAGCCAGAAAAGTTTTAAAAGAAGTATAACATTTAAAAATATTTGATTTAGTGATTATTGAAGCTATATTTGAAAATGTTTCCATGATTATTTCATTATTTTGTAACTGATCACTAATAAAAGGAAAAATATTATTCTTAATGACTTAAATTAGCATACAGAAAATGACACGAATTATTAAGGCATTTTGAAAAAGAAAGCTGGTTTTCTAATTCTTTACATAATTCAACAACAGAAAAAACTATTACCTTCTGGATGATTCGGAACAACTTTAGAAAGTGATGGTTCACTATTTTGGTATTCTGGAGCCCTATCAAAGCCAATTTGATTTGCCAACATTTTCCCCCATTTCTACAGGACACGTATGTTAAAATGAATGTTCTTTTGCAATGTTTTAGAGATTTTTCTTATACGCTCTTTTTTTTTTTTTTTTTT
>NW_006921946.1:224216-264392 GCF_000298275.1 Orycteropus afer afer | reverse complement strand
AGGGGTCCAAGATTATCTTCTGTGTCTGTGTTAATTGGTTTCCCTTTTCTTTGTTGAAGAGGGTCTGTGCAATCCTTCTGCCTAGTCCGCCATCTTGCCCTGCCTCTCTTATACGCTCTTGAGATTCTTCGAGATACCCAATACTTAACAAATTTATGATTGCCAACCATGGGCACCATTCACTCTAGATTCGTGTGAAAAAACGAAGTAACTGACTCTGTGTATTAATATGAACTATTTTTATTCAATTAGGAATCAATTAATGATGTAAACTATAATACTGAACAAATTTGCCTCAGATAATTTTATATCTCATTAAGGCATATTAATTGATAATCAAATTATTTTTTAACAAAACTTACAAAGCTGAGCATCTGCATGGATAGTTCCTCCTTTGGGATTCAGCTTCTGGGTTTGAATTGCAGGAATGGGTTTGTATGATTGACCTGTGGCCCTGTACATGGCTTGAACCCATAATATCCTATCCTGCTCATCATCACTGGCAAATAGCACAGTGTCTCCTTCTTTCACGGCATTAAAGAACATCCGACCACCCTGAAGGCCTGTGGAAGAAGAGAAACATCATTAAAAACACACAGCATCAGCACACTTGAATCTCATTCACTAACTGGCTTCGTAAGGTAGAATGGAGCTGATATTAGCAGCTCAATGCTTTACATTATCTTCAGTTGAGAATCAAATCCATAACCCAAGATTGGAAGGGAAACAGTAACAAAAAGGTTTAAGCTTTCACATCACTTTGGAAATTAAAAATAACTCAGGGAAATGTCACAGTTGCATTCAGCCAGGCATAGGAACACACTCCACAGAAATGCCTATCACAGCCTGCTATTTCAGTCCACGGAAGGCACATTTCCCATTCTACACGCAGAAGAAACAAACATATGACAGAGTGCAGCAGAAAAAAACATAGGTAAGACAAAAATAGTACCTTTTGTTGTATGGTACATATGAGTACTGTATCTTGTCCAAATTTTTTTCATAGAGAAGATAAAATTTTGCATTTGAAGTGACCACATTAGTTAGCGTGCTCATAGATTTCTATTTCCTAATCTTCCTCTATTTTTTTCTTTCAGAGATAAATGAGTAGGTTTTAACAACTAAATATTGCAAGGTTGATGGATACATGTCAAACAACAAAAAACACTAATTCTTAATTCTATACATGAAGAAAAACAAAATAGGAAATTTAAAGAAAATACCAATTACAAAAGCATGCAGACTTCAGGAGATAATACTAAGCTGTTTTGCAAAATAATTGTACCAATTTATACTCATATTAGCATAGCTTAAGTGTTCTCAGGGTTCATTTTACTAGCACTTAGCATTTTTGGACTTCTTCAGGTTAGCATTCCAAGTGGGTATGTAAAAACTACACCTACTCCTTACTTATTGACATGGTTAGGCTCCAAACACCAGGTTGTTATGTGAAAATTGACATTATGTAAAAATGGAGGATGACCACATCAGATCACAAAATGGAGGATAACTTATCTTATACAACTGCCAAATTACATGATTACATAAAAGCCAAACCACTGAGAATCATGGCCCAGCCAAACTGATACATAACCTTAACCATCACAGCCAGTGTTACTTTCACCTCATGCCTTGGTGTTTGTTACACACCTGCGTGTTTGTCACAGACGTATATAGTTAATGCATAAAAGGTCAGATACTAGAGTTTTACTATTGCTGTCAATGTGAAATGTCAGATAATGAGACAGCTGGTGCGCAGTGGGTGTAGATGTCATTGATTTGACTCCAACTCGGAGCCACCCCATGTGTGTCAGAAAAGAACTGTGTTCCACAGGGTTTTCAACGGCTGATTTTTCATAAGTAGATTCCAACCCTTTCTTCTGATGTGCTTCTGTCTCTCTATATCAATTTCATTAATGTCCATTATTCATTGATCCATTCATTCACTGACTGTTTTGGATACTAAGTATCTAGTACAATGTCCCACATTAACATGGGAGGGAAAGAAGTATAAGAATATACTACTGGGAAAGAAAATTTGTTGTTGTTGCTACTGAGTGTAGTTGAGTCAATCTCAACACCCAGTGGCTCCCCGTGACTCCATGTGCCCCAAAGAATTTGCTGGGCTG
Source organism: Orycteropus afer afer (assembly GCF_000298275.1). Lineage (NCBI taxonomy): Eukaryota > Metazoa > Chordata > Mammalia > Tubulidentata > Orycteropodidae > Orycteropus > Orycteropus afer. Next base: position 262,263 of record NW_006921946.1, on the reverse strand, counting down.
AAGACTTTATGGGAGAAGATTACCAGTCTTTCTTCTGCAGAGACACTGGGTTCAAACCGGGCAACTTTCAGTTAGCAGACAAGTGCTTAACTGTTGTGTCATCAGAGTTCCTCAGTGTAATATAACAATTCATTTGTCATTTCTCTCCCTGTTTCTCTGTTTCTCAGTGAAGAAGTATCTATAAGCACTGCTGACATTACTCATGTAACTTTTCTATTACAGTAACTCACATGTACTGCATCCTGATATTAAGATAACAGAAATGATGTTATGGCTAAAATTAAACAGCCCATGAAAAGACGTAACTTGAATCTCATAAAGTCTTGTCCAGGTATATAAGTGAAATATGCACTCTTTACACTCTTTGAGTGGAGTCTGACATGTAAAATAGATACAGGATGTTTTTAAGAATCACATACATGCAGGGCGGGGATGGTTCTCCAACTCACAATTACCTGGGTGGGGATCTGTATAATCCACAGTGTAACCTTCAAGCTGCATTAATTCCTGTGGTTCGGACTTTTTTTCTCTATAACTGCACATAGCAAACGTGTACTGGCTAACCTGTTTTTTGGGGAAAAAAATGTAGTTGGTGACATCACTATCAATCTAGCTTTTTGTGTATCAGAAGGCTGTTTTACCATACACACACACACACACACACACACACACACATATAAACATACAATTTGATATAAATTATTACACTTTAGCATTTTTCAAAATGTTGCTCAGAAATTAAAGCACCTTTCATCTGTCAGCTTACAGCAAGGCCATTGTTGCCCATAACCCAGCATTTCCCAAATCAATTATCCAGTGGCCAAGATTCCATGAGATACTAATAAAAGCACCATAAAAAAGTATTCATGTTAAAAATCATTAGGTCAAAGAAAGATAAATTGGCTTCTTTCATTGCTGGATTACTTATGGCCTTTAATATGCTAATCTGTATGAGGGAGCTCTAGTGGCATAGTGGGTAAGGCATTTGGCTGCTAATCAGAAGGTCAGCGGTTCAAACCTTCCAGCCGCTTTGCGGAAGGAAGATGGAGCAATATCTACTTCCGTAAAGATTCACAGCTTTGGAAACCCAATGGGGATCTCTATGAGTCAGAATCAACTTGACGGCAGTGACTTTGGTTTGGTTTAGTTAGAGCATTCACAAACTTACATAATCATGAAACTTTATTTTAAAACATACTTATTTTGAGACTTTTATCCAAAGTGAAAAAACATTTCGATAAAAGTTGGAAATTTATTGTCCCACATAACAACACCCACAGGAAGTGTAAAGGTGGAGTCTGGGTTAGGTAACCAATGACTTACATTGCCAAAATGTGCTCTGCCTTTCAATATTGCATGTCTTTTGGAACTGGCTTCATTTTTTGTGTTCAGGTTTCACTGGGCTAGAACCAGAGCTGCCAACAGCTCCACAGTTACCTCCCTTGTCTCAGTGGGGGTCATAAGGCCATATCTGGGCCAATCGATGTGGCCAACGGGCAAGAATACCAGAAGCCCAGTTGGGTCAAGAGCTCCACTGAAGGCTATGACAGGCAGCCTTTCAGAAGTTCCCTCAAAACAGAAAGAGGGAGATGTCCTTTCCAGTAGGAGAAGGATGTTTGGTAGGTTAACAAATAAATTGCAAAATATCTTAGAACACAGGGTTGCATGGAAAACAGTTTAGCTAATGTGAATTATATTTCCCTTTTTCTTTCTTAAAAATGAGATGGAACTAAGGAAATATAAGGACACCTTTTAATAAACAAGATTTCTTAAAGAAGACACAAACAGCTAATTACAAAAGAAAAAAATTATACAATGGATATTATGAAGCCTTTCCTTTCATTAAAGGACACTGTGTAGAAAGTAAAAAGGCAAACCACAGATTGAGAGAAGGTATTTGCAAGGCACACATTCAACCAAGGACTCATATCCAGATTACATCAAACATAGAAATCAATCAGGAAGACCCAGAAGACATACTAAGAAATGGGCATAAAATGGCCTTCTCTGTCTTTTATTTTACCATCTCTTTTCATATCAATTCTTCGTGCTCCAAATCAGAAAAGATGTTGGGGAGAATGGCGTGTGTAAGTGTAGAGATAGCTATTGTTACATTTCAAATGAAGAAACACATGCTACCCTCCTGAGATGGGAGGAGCTGGCTCTGCTCTTGTGCAAAGTATAACCCACAGATCTTTGTGATGATCACCATGTTGGCGTCTACTGAAGTGCACACCAACTTCCGGATCCTGCTGGAGGCTCAACACATGTAGTCATTGTGGATCCCTTTTCATCTGCTGATTCTCGCACTCAGGCATCTTTCAGTAATGACCTACTAACTACTCAAAACAGTCGTTTAGAAGGAAAGAAAGCACTTCTTCCAACCCATCTACCACTGCTAGGTATGGATGGGTCCATAAAGACTGCCTCAAAATACATACTTTGTTACTTGACCCCCTCATCTTTCTTGGTTTCCTCTCATTTAGGGAACTCAGTTGAAAACGTGCATGCACTGCCATCGAGTCGATAGTGACCCCCTCCTTGGGTTTCCATGGCAGTATCACTATGGATGTAGATTGCCCAACCTTCCTTCCAAGGAGTGTCTGGTGAGTTTGAACTGCCAGCCTTCTGGTTAGCAGTCAAATGCCTTAGGCACTATGCCACCAGAGGTCACAGTTACAAATAAGCAAAAAAAAAAAAAAAAAAAAGGAATCCCTGACTTGGGGGTGGGGTTACAGATGATGTCTCTAAACGTTTTCTGTTTTGACAATTCAAATTTAATTACGTTTAAGATAAGAAAGTCCTGGATGGCTTCCAGGAGCTCTGGTAGTGTAGTGCCTAAGGCACTTGACTGCTAACCAGAAGGCTTGTGGTGCATACCCACCAGCCACTCCTGGGAATGAAGACTGGGCAATCTACTTCCCTACAGATACCACCTTGAAATCCCAAGGAGGGGTCGCTATGAGTTTGACCCAACCCAACTCGACAGCAGTGAGTTTTTTTTTTTTGGATCCACTTCCATAATGATTACTGCTCATAAAACCTTAGGGCAGGTCTACTCTGTCACATGAGGTTGCTCTGACTTGAAGTTGGCTTGAGGGCATCTAACAACAACAATCTTATGAAAGCAGATTGTCAGGTCCTTCTTTGGTGCTGCTGGATGGATCTGAACCACCAAACTTAAGGTTTGTAGCCAAGTGCAAACTGTCTGTGTGCCACTGAGTCACAGTGACTCTACATATGTCAGAGCAGAACTCTGCTTCATAGAGTTTTCAGTGGTTGATTTTTCAGAAAGAGCCAGGAATTTCTTCCAAGGAGCTTCTGTGGACTTGAACTGACAGCCTTTCAGTTAGCAGCTAAACATGTTAACCATCTGCAACACCCAGGGAAGCCTACATTTCTATTAGCTCTCTTAACAGGAAATCCACTATTTACCATTGTTGTTGTTATGTGCCGACGAGTCAGCCCTGACTCACAGCGACCCCTCCTTGGGATTCTGAGGCGGTATGACTATGGAAGTAGATTGCCCAGCCTTCCTTCCGAGGAGTGGCTGGTTAGGTCAGTCCAGTCTTCACTGACTCACAGTTCCCTACGTATAACACACTGAAACACTGTCTGGTCCTGTGCCATCCTCATGACCCCTGCCATTGCTTGAGCCCATTGTTGTGGTCACTGTGTCAATCCACCTTGTTGAGGGTCTTCCATTTTTTTTGCTGACTCTTTACTTTACCAAGCATGATATCCTTCTCCAGGGACTTGTCCCTTCTGACAACATGACCAAAGTAAGTGAAATGAAGTCTGGTCATTCTTGCTTCTAAGGACCATTCTGGCTGCACTTCTTCTAGGACAGATGTGTTTGTTCTTCTGGCAGTCCATGGTATTTTCAGTATTTTTCACCAAAATCACAAATCAATTCTTCTTTGGTCTTCCACACTCATACATAGTTCAGATTTCACAAGCATATGAAGCAATTGAAAATACCATGGCTTGGGTTCCAAAACAAAACCAAACTTACTGCCATCTAGTTGATTCTGACTCACAGTGATCCCATTGGGTTTTCATGGCTGTAAATTTTTACTGAAGCAGACTGCCTCATCTTTCTTCTTCAGAGCAGCTGGTGGGTTCAAATCATTGACCTTTTGGTTAGCAGCCAAATGCCTTAACCACTACCCCACCAAACCAAAAACCAAACTCACTGCTGTCTCTAACTCATAGTGACCCCTCCTTGGGTTTCCAAGGTGGTATCCCTAGGGAAGTAGATTGCCCAACAACCTTCCTTCTGAGGAGTGGCTGGTGGGTTTCAAATATTTTTTTAAAAAATAAAGTGTGTGTGTATATATAAGTTATGAAATATTTTTAAAAACTTATGAAATTTTTTTAAAAAAATAAAGTGTATATATATATATGTTATGATTTGAAAAAGCTAGGTAGTAGGTATACACATGTTAGTATTTTATTCTACTTTATTTTTTACGTATTTCATAATTTTTTAAAGATAGCACTACATTATCTTTAAAGCATTAAAGAGCAAAGCTCTCATGTTGAAGCCTAAGTTATGCCTAAGAGAGAAAGATTAAAGATTTTGGATTATTTGGTGATTTATGATTATATAGGAGTTATGGTGGCATAGTGCGTAAGGCATTTGACTGCTAATCAGAAAGCTAGCGGTTCAAACCCACCAGCCACTCCTCAGAAGGAAAGTTAGTAGTGCCTAAGGCATTTGACTGCTAACCAGAAGGCTGGTGGTTCAAACCCACCAGCCACTCCTCACAAGGAAGGTTGGGCAATCTACTTCCTTAGTGATACTGCCTTGGCAACCCAAGGAGAGGTCACTATGAGTCAGGTCCGACTCAATGGCACATAACAACAACAAATACATAGTTTTTTTTTTTAAGGATAGATAGAATCGATGCCTATGTACACCTACCCAAACTCATTTCTTTTCCTCTCTCCCCAGAAGTAACCTCCATGTTGAATTGTGCATTTATTATTTCCGTGCATATTTAAAATTTTTAATACATAAGTTAATCATTAAGTATTTTTACCTGCTTAAAAATTATATAAATGGACTATGCACATTAGAATCCTGCCAGTCATTATCTTTTCAAATATTGCGTTGGTCCCATTTTACCTTTACTATGTCTTTTTTGGCATTCTATTAGAAATATCTTGAGCTTTTAAATTCTCTCCTTCCTATCTTTTAACCTTAGTTACCTAGCGCTACTATAACAGAAATACTACAAGTGGGTGATTTTAACAAACACAGTTCGGGAGGTTAGAACTCTTGAGTTCAAGGTGTTGGCTCTAGGGGAAGGCTCTTTCTCTCTCTCTCTCTCTCTGCCTTCTTTAAAGGAAGGACTTGGGTCTCTTCAGCTTTTATTTCTAGTTTCTTGGTGATCTTCATGTGGTATGGTACCTGTCTCCCCCCATTTCTGTTTGCTTCTCTACAATTAGTCTGTTCTTTTTATATGTCAAGGGTGACTGGCTTAAAACACATCCTACACTGATACGGCCTCTTAACATAACAAAGAAAATCCATTCTCAAAAGGGATTATAACCACAGGTAACAAACAAACAAACAAAAAAGCCCACTGCTATGAGTCAATTCTGACTCATAGCAACCCCGCAGGACAGTGCAGAACTGCCTCCTCACAGGGTTTCCAAGACTACAAATCTTTTTGGAAGCAGACTGCTTCATCTTTCTCCCAAGAAGCAGCTGGTGAGTTCAAAGTGCTGACCTTTCGGTTAGCAGCCCGATGCTCTCACCATAGCATCACTAGAGCTCCTACCACAGGTACAGTAATAAGGATTTATACACCTATTTTTTTGGGACACAATTCAATCCATAACACTCTTTTACATTTTTATTTCTTCATCTCTCCATGCTGAATTTGAAATAAATTCTTCAGATTATAACTCATGCATTACCATCAATTAATTTTCTCTTCAGATACACTTAGCCTACTGTATCACTTGGCTGTGAAGATTCTAATTTCAGTGACTGTATTTTATTTCTAGTAGTTCTATTTTACCCTTCTTCAAAACTGCTTATTTTTTCAGTGTCTTGTTTGCTTATATTTTTGATTTAGCTTATATACTTCATTGGCTTAAATACAACTATAGTTTACATTATGTGATAGTTCTATTACTGAAATTCTTGGGAATATAAACAAATTGGCTTATTGTTTTGTAATTTTAGATTGTGAACTCATTTCAGCACAGTCTAATCTGTGGAAATCCTTTAAAATTTAGGTGAAGGGGTAAAGGGCTCGTCTCTCTACTTTTTTTTTTTTTTTAAATGCCACATGCCCCAGGGATATCACCAACATAGGAACAATTTTTTGGTCATTTCTTAAGTTGGGTATTTCCCTGACATTGGGATAAAGTAAATTAGAATTTCAACATTCTGTTAGTACAGGTTACAGTTCAATATTTCCGGGGATCACTTTTTCTCTACATACAGTGCCTAAGCACAAACAAAGCTTACTAATCTAAGGGCAGATCTTTTTTTTAGTTCACCCCTTTATGGAGATTCAACTTTGAAGTTCTAGATGAGAAGATGTCTTTGGCAAATACCCACTTGGAGAATGCCCAAGGGCATGTTTTCTTTCTCTGAGTGAACAATGAAATCCAAGTTCCTAAATATCAGTGTCAACACCCCCTGTTGCCCCTTCCTCAACCCCAAGCACCTACAAGGCACCTACAAGCTTCATTCTGGCTGCTTATGACCCTTGAGATTTTTCCTTCTTTTTGCAGCTCAGTGATACCTTTAAAAGGTTATGTCATATGCTTTCTCCAGGATTTCTAGGTGTTTGCTGAATGAGAATTCTTTAAGACTAGCTGAGACTACCAATCTAAATCCCTTTGCCAACCTTTCGATTTTAATTTTGCTTTACAGAGTTTCTAAATAATAGTTCCAGGACCTCTGGTAGCATAGTGCCTAAGGCACTTGACTGCTATCCAGCAGGCTGGCGGTTCAAACCCACCAGCCACTCCTCGGAAGGAAGGTTGGCAAATCTACTTCCGTAGTGATACTGCCTCAGAAGCCCAAAGAGGGGTCACTATGAGTCGGGGCCGACTCAACGGCACATAACAACAACAACAACAAATAATAGTTCTAACTTCTGTACATATGAAACCCCAGGAATGTCCTTTTCATTACATTCTGGAGCAACATTCTGTGATTGATGAGGTTAGTATGGAACAGCAAATGCACACACCAAATTTATCTTACAGATAATTAAAACAGAATATTAGACACCAGGGAACTATGACAGAGGAATGCTTTGGGGATCGATTATTAATAAGACAGAAAATATGTAGAACAAACAGTTCAGAAGTTTCACATCTCCTACTTTCATCTGGAAGAGTCTGAAAACCCCGGCTGAAGGAAAGTCTCTGAACACATCACTGCACAAACGATCTGGAATCTGCTGGGAGAGAGATGAAGAGCACAGGAAGGTCTACCTTCCCTGTGTGGCTTACAAAAATCCCCACCAAGTACCAGGTGGAATATATAGCTACCACTGTGCTAGGTACTCGGGACAAACTAACCAGCAGGACTCACCCACTTTTATTTATTTCTTCACTTGACTTTCAAGCAGTAAAATGTCACCTTCATCTTTAAAACTCCATTTTCTAGCTGTTTCTCAATTCAATAAAACTTACCCCTTCTTCCAAGATCTATGCAAATTTGTCCCTATCATCTTGCAACTACATCTCCTTGCTTCTTGTTTCTTTGTTTTTGACTTAGTTTCTCCATAAAACACGTTAAACTGGTGTCAGGCATACTATCCCTGCCTCTTTACTTCTCCATGGAATACAATTTATTTTAATTCAATAAATTTGTTATTCTGCTATACTTCAAAATATGCTACTTTAAAAAGTACAAAGTACATACTTATCTTGTTAAAAAGGTAATAACACTAATAGTTTAGCAGCCCAAGTAACCCAACTTTTGTTCTTAAATCCATCTTTCTCTACTTGCCATAACAAACATACTTGCTTTTTCTATTTTACATACTCACTTAAAATGCTTAGAAAAGAATACGTATAAGGTCAAATTCATTCCCTCAACCAACCAGCTTGTCTAAGCACTGCCTGTGTGATGGGCACAATTGTAAGAACCATGGAGGAACCAGGTCTTACCATTTCCAACAGACACGTATCTGCAATGGACCGGAGTCATGAGGAAGTCATCCAAACGGAAATTCAGAAAAAATACAATGAAACACCATGTCAAAAAAACACTCAGGAAATACTAATTAGGAGGTGATTCTTTTTTTGTGTGTGGGGGGGACGTTTCTAAGGTGGTAAATCTTTTTTTTTTTTTTTTTTAATTGTGATTTGGGTGAAAATTTACAGAGCAAATTCACTTTCCACACAGCAGTTCACATACACTTTGTCTTATGACATTGACTACAATTTACCATAATGCAACAGTTCCCCTCCCACTTCCTCCCCACAGTTACCTCTTCCCTGTGCTCATCTCTCCATGCACTCCTTCCCTCTGAGCTGTCTCCCTGTGCATAAACAGCCCTTCTTTCTTCCATGATTGTTCTCTCCAAGGGGTATATCTACCTCAGGTAAATGCTCAACTCATATGCCTATCTTTTGTTTGGCTGGAAGCCACAGGTGTGGGTTCAATTCCAAACCTCAAGGGCAGCTAGGGGCCATAGACTCAGTGGTTCCACCAGGCTCTATCAGACCAGCAAACCTGGTCCCCCATCCCCCCCTTTTTTTCCAAATGACTTTGAGTTTTGTTCCACATTGTTCTCCCTCTCTATCCAGGATCTCCTACACAGATCCCACTCCAAGTGGTTGACAGTGGTAGCCAGGAACCATCTAGTTCTTCTGGTCTCATAGTTGTGTAGGCTGCGGATCGCATGGTGTGCCAGTTGCTAGGACTAATTGTTTCCATGAATCTTTGGTTTTCTTCATTCTTCTTTGCTCTGGATGAGGAGAGACCCGTCATTGCATCTAGATGGCAGCTTGCTAGCTTTTAAGATCCCAGTCGCTACTCTCCACAGTAGGAGGTGGAACAATGTTTTGTGTAGTATGTTATGCCATTTGAGCTTGATGTCCACTGCAACTATGGTCCTGAACCCACAGGTCCAACTAGGTCCCTCTGGGTAGCTGGCTGTGACCAAGAAGTGACTACAACCTTGCCCGGTATCAGCTCTACTATACACCTGGGAATTCAGCTCATACAAATAAACTTATAGGACCACTATCTGCAAATCCTATACATGTTCTTGGGTACACTCCCCACTTCATAGACATACCTAATCATTCAGCCTGTCTACCCATCTATCCACCCATATACCCATGTTTGCCTTCACTGACGACGTAGTACTGTATGTGCAAAAGGGTTCATCTTTGTTGTCTGTACCTCCCATGTACCTCTCTCTTTCTAGGAGGTGATTCTTAAATAAAGAAAAATACAAGTCACTGCCATTGAGTCGATTCTGACTCATAGCGACCCCCATTGGGTTTCCAAGTCTGGAAATCTTCACAGAAGTAGACTGCCTCATCTTCCTCTCATGGAGCAGCTGGTGGGTTTGAACAACTGACCTTTGGTTAGCAGCCAAATGCCTTAACCAGTATACCACCAAAGCACTTTGTTGTTGTTGTTGTTGTTTGCCATTGAGTCGGCCCCAACTCACAGCGACCCCTCCTTGGGTTTCCGAGGCAGTATCACTACGGAAGTAGGAATGCCCAAAAGAAATACTTGTAAAAATGATTTAATTTATGTAAGTGGTAAAATCTTTCTGTATTTTTAATATCACCACTTAGAGAAAAAGGTAAAGTGAAAATACTGGAAGACATTGCCAACTGAAAACTGAGCATAAACAATGGTAAGCATTTTTGGAATTATAATGGAATATAATGGAAGGAAAAATTTGATTTTAAGTTCAATTTCCACATACGTCAAATACATGTTATATAATCGTAAACATGGATTTGGCTTTCTCCACAACACAGGTTTTCTTTCTTATAATGTTTTCTTAATATTCTATGAGGCTTTCACTTAATCCATAAAAATTGATTAACTGAATAAAACCACTGTTACATCAGAAAGAATTAGGGATTTTGATTCTGTGGTAAGGATTTTAGAGAATACATTTGAAAACTGGATAATATGCTATCTAGAGGATTTTGGAGGAAAAAAAAAAAATCCAAAATCACTGCCACCGAGTTGATTTCAACTTTCAGTGACCCTATAGGACAGAGTAGAACTGCCCAATAGGGTTTCTGAGGCTGTAAATCTTTATGGAAGGAGACTGCTTCATCTTTCTCCTGCAGAGCATTTGGTGGGTTTGAACTGGCAACCTTTTGGTTAACAGTGTGATGCTTTAACCACTATGCTACCAGAGCCCTAGAGGGCCCCAGTTTCACTAAATCATGAGTGGTTAAACCAAGAGCAGAGCATCGTTAAAATGATAATGAGGTGTGTCTCTGACACACACTGGTGTTAGGAGACAGGTGTCTGAGGCTTTGAGATCAGGAGGCAACTCCAGCATCATTGGGTCAGGAAAATGAATTTCCCACAGTCCCTCAGGAGAAAATGGTCATCCTGAGGCCGTAGTACAAGGCTCCTAACTCCAGTTGAGTGTTCTTTCCAATATGACAATTATTTTATATTCTCATTCTGAAACTTTTCAACTGTACTCAAATAACAAGCCAATCACCTCTTTAATTTTTGGAAAATTAAAGATATCATCTATAATCAAAAACTACTAAGGGTGAGGGAGAAAGAGAAAAGTAAATCAAATAAAAAGGAATTTGAGGCATTATCCCTTTATTATTTCTCTTCTCCTTGGCACCTATCCAACAAATCAGCAAAATTTGTTTTATAGTCATTGTTGATGTTATCTTTAATCAATATGAAAATATGGTTCTTTAATGTATTTATATTTTTTCTTGTAATTTTACTTGGTGTAAAATTAATATTGTCATTCCTGTTTTTTCTTTGTATTTATTTGTCTTTGGTTTTAGCACATCTCTCAAAACTGTCAGATATATGGATTTTGATTTTTATCTCATTCTAGGAATCTGGTGTTATAAGGTCATTAAAATCATTTATACAAATAACTGCCCACCCCCCACTTTTGCCTTCTATCTTCTATTAGAGTCCCTTAGACAGTGAAATGGAAAAGCTTAAAAGATCCAGTTGCAACCAAAAGGGTGGAGGTCTGAGTCTACGCAGAGATGCCTTGGAGAAAGGCCTGAGAATCTACCTCCTAAACCTTGGCCATTGAAATCTCTCTGTGGCACAGTTTGCCTCTGACACACGCAGCATTTCCACGAGTCCAAACTGACTGCACAGCAACTGGTATCTTCTGTTACAAGAAGTTTTCTTGGCATCGATTTTTAATTCTACAGAGTTGATTTCATATTTTTCTAATTGTTAAAGAATAATTTTTGCCACCAGTCACTCCTTGAAAGGAAGACTGAGCAATCTACTTCCATGGTGATACCACCTTGGAAACCCAAGGAGGGGGTAGCTATGAGTCAGCTCCAACTTGATAGCAGTGAGTTGTTTTTTTTTTTCTTTTTTTAAGTAAGTTAAAGAATACAGCCTGCTTTTATAGCTACATTCATTATCGTGGAAAAACCTGGAGTTTAGGATTCTTATGTTATAATTAATCATTTCATACAGTGTATAACCCATGAGGTGGCATAGTGCCTAAAGCATTTAACTGCTAACCACAGGGCTGGTGATTCAAACCCACCAGCCACTCCTTGGAAGGAAGACTGGGCAATTTACTTCTGTAGAGATACCACCTCGGAAACCCAAGGAGAGGTTGCTATGAGTCAAAATCAACTTGATGGCAGTGAGTTTGGTTTTTTTGGTTATTTGAATCATGATATTTACTATACAGTGAAATAGATTTAACTATATTTTTATTTGTTATCATTGTTCTCTTTAATTTGTTCATATTTCTAAGATTCTACTCACTCATCTCTCATATAGTGGGAGTGTACTTTTAAATATTTTCAAGAAGGTGAACTGTATGTACATTTTCTTAACCCTTATACAATGTCTTTACAGTAAGAATATCTTCACAGTGTTTTTTTTTAATGAGGAACTTCCAAATAATAAATGCCTTAGTCTCATAAATCCCCATCAATCCATTGTAGATATAACTATCTTGACTTCAGTCAATCAGTGCTAAGGAGATGTCTGAGGCAACATACATTTTGCCAATGGAGAAACTCACTTGGAAGACATGCTTGGATATGGATCACTTCTTACTAAATTTTCCTGAAATGTAGGAAGTCTACTTATCTGCAGGCTAACTTCTTTTTAATAGCAGAAAATGTTTCTTATATTATCCACTGTAACTTCTGCTCTGTTTATCTGCCTTTTCCTCTTCTCACTCAGAAAAGCAGAGTTTTTCAAGTATCACATATTTGGTTTCTTCCCTTAATATCTGCCATATGATCAGAGGTTTTTTTTTTTTTTTATTATTATTTTAGATTTCTAGAGCTTCTCTGTTCTGTCTTCTACAATACTGATTTCATTTTAGGCAGTGTTCATTCTGTACTTTAGTGGATATCTTTTTGTTGTTGTTAAAGTTTTACTTCCTTCTTTTAATCAGAGCCAAATCCCTACCTCACTTTTGCAAGCTGTTCAATAGGGTCTGTGTCTTCTTTCACATTATTAACAAACATAAAGTACCTGTACTTTATTTCAGTGTTACAGAATCTCTTCCAGGTCTCCACATCAGTTTGTTGTCTTTTCCCCCTTTCCTGAACAAATAATGATCTTTCACGGTCTGATATTTGTCAAACGACAGGAAGTTCTCTTTGACTACCCCTATTCTTCTACCAGGAGCTCTGGTAGCATAGTGCCTAAGGCACTTGACTACTAACCAGAAGCCTTGACTACTAACCACCAGCCTGGTGGTTCAAATCCACCAGCCACTCCTCGGAAGGAAGGTTGGGCAATCCATGTAGGGGTATCACCTCGGAAACCCAAGGAGGGGTCGCTATGAGTAGGGGTCAACTGACGGCATATAACAACAACATTCTTCCACCACGACTCACCCACCTCTCAACTCTCACACTAGAGTGTGGAGAGAAATGAACAATCTTGGATCCACATTACTTTTTGTCATTGGCATTTACGTGTGATTCAGATGGACCAAGATGGAAATTCTTCTGGGTATAGTGTTTGGTTCTCCAAACTCAGAGGCAAAACAAATTATTTTGAAATGGTTTTCACATTTTCTGCTTTTAACAAAATTGTAGAAGAAGCTGTTTAGCTGCAAACTGAAAGAATATTAAAAATAATATTTTTTGGATGAATTTCTATGTGTTTGGAGCATCAACTCAGGACTTTGAAAAACAGTCTGAGAAACAGAGAGACTGCTGTGGGAAAACCTGTGCTACCATGTACTTAGTTATGTAAACCAGGTTCCCCTATGTTTCTACCCTTAGAAATGGCACAAACAAAAGAGAATTAATGTGAACCCCTTGTAATTCTCAGGAAAATAATACTCAGTCACGGATATATTTGGAGGGGAAGCCCTATATAAGTCATTTATTTCTAATAAAATTTAACTTTTTTCTGTTTAATAATTATTCATCAATATCTATCATATATTTATGTATTTGTATCAGTGATTTGCTAATGATAATGGCAATTATTGCATGTTGTTATTGTTATGTGCCATCGAGTCAGACCCGACTCATAGCGACCCCTCCTTGGGTTTCCGAGGCAGTATCACTACGGAAGTAGATTGCCTCTTCTTCCTTCCAAACTGCAATTATACTTCAATATAAAAATCTGAGTATTTCTTATTGGTTATAGGGAATTTTTATAAAAATTTATTTTGTAGACTTTTAAAAGAATAACAGAAGGATCCAGATGACTCTGAAGGATGATCCTCACTTTGCAAGGATCAAGTTCTGCTGGAGAAGGGCGATGGAGGCGAGGCCCTTGAGGTCCCTGTCTCCTTTCTCCCAGGCTCACCTGCTGCTCGCTCTTCCCCCTGTCTCTCTCTGGGCCCACACTCTCATGGGCTGTTTCCTTCACAGTGTGTTACTGGCAAACTAAGAGGCTGAAGATGACTGTTGTGTGAATATATTAATGAATAAAGAGCTGAAGAAGAGAAGGAAAAGCAGGAATATCTCCGTTTCTAATGAACATTATTATCTTGGAAGTATAGTTCAATAAACATTTTTAAATGTATTGCTCTTAAAAACAAGCAATAGATTTATCTCCAAACTATTTTCATCTGAATGACTGATACGCTCATGCTGTCGTGTGTTAAAAGGATCCAAGCTTGATATCTGTAACCCACCTAAAACGCTAAAAATTTACTTGTCTTTTAACATCTAGCCTTAAAAATTGGCTGTCAAAAGGCTACTTGTTTTTTCACATACTTTGTTATCTGCTTAATGTTACTTTTTTCTTTATACAATTTGAAGTACAGATTAAGCTGCTATTTTATGCTTTATTTTTAAGCACTGTATTTCTAGCTAGCTTTAAATGATATTATTTCATAACGTGCTGAATATAGACAACTTTAAGCACCTTTAATGAGTCTTTAAAGGTACTTTAAAAACAACAACAACAACAAGCTTTAGAACAATCCTCCAATTTCCAGAGTCATGGCCATCTCAATGATAACCTACTAAAAACAACTTTTAACTTTATTTCGTAATTTAAAAAATATTATTTTAATATATTAAACATCATCCAATAGACACAGAATCTGTTGTAGATAATTGGGCCTGGAGCCGTAACGAACACTACAGATGGAGGAGTAACAAAATACCAACGACTAAGAAAGCTGCCACTGACAATCCGGAAATCTGACCCAGGTGACAACTGAAAAAGTGAAATTTGGCTTCTGGCCTACATTGCCTCTAGAAGCAACTAACTCACTCTCCTTCTGATTTACTGACTCCTGCTTTTATTTCCACAAAATGATGCCACATTTTCATTCTTCTTTTGATGCCTCCAGTACCCACTGGAGTTCTTCCTTTAAACCATTCCTTGTCATGCTAAATCACTTTCTTGAGGTAAATCCTCCCGAAGAGAGCTAACATCTCATAGCTACAGGCTTGTCAGCCAGTCTCCACATCAGGGTAACCTGGAGAAGGTGCACTATGAGAGAACTGTCAACATCGGCCGGCACTATAATGAAAACATGCTGCTGAGAGACTAGCTGTGGGGACCAGGGTCTCACCCTGCTCCCTGTGCTCCCAGCTTGAGGCATCTTGCAGACTCTACTCTGCCACATCACCACGTACCAGATTCTTGGGACTGGGATTAGAAAGAAACAGATGGGATGACCTAGTCTCCATTCTTCAGCCTAGTATTTGCTTTCACTTACAAGCCTGCTTTTGTAATACTGAACAAAGCTTCAATAATTTACTATATTGCAAATGAAAATCTCTTTGGGGAAAGACATAGCAATGGTAAATATTCAGTATCTGTAATCCAATCTACTTTTAATAACTCCATAAAAATACATTCGCTGAGAACTGGGGGACATAATCCAACTTTAACCTGTGTATTGTGTAAATGAGGTTTTGGCTGTCATTGCTGTTGACAGGGCACCTTAACGTAAGTTGCTGTGGTCCCATGAGGCGTCTGCATTTGGTATGGGAAACCTCCCATTTTGCTCTCAATTGTCAACCTGTTCAACACCTGTCGGAGTCCATACATGTAAATGCTCACTATGAGTTCTTCCCAACTACAGCATTCGGGTTTGTATGCTGTATTCCTTCTGTAGGGATCATGGCAACAGCTGGCAGCTTAATGACTGCCACCATCTAAGATTAAGGTTTAAAATAAATTCTTGACTGCAAATGTTCTTGGCGGAGGCCAAAGGTGCTACTTGAGTTATCTGAAGAAAAATAATAAAGAAGAAGAAAAACTCAGACATTAATTTACTCAAGGAAAGTGACTATATTTCAAGATCATGATAAATTTGAGGGGAATATATATTTACTGTCTTGACTGAGTGGCACAAAAAAAGATATTTACCAATCAATGTGAAAAGCAGAGAAAGAAAAGAGAGTCTTTTTATAACAATGTTCAGAGTGATTTGCATATATTCATTTATTCAAGAAATAGTTACTCAGTTTCCACTTCCACTTCATGTAGTGTTTAGGCCTTCATGAAAACAATAGATTATAAAACAGATCCTTTATTTTATGGAGCATACATGATAGAACAGGTCAAGAGATAATAAAAAGAGTAAGTATATAAACAAACAAGATAATTTTAATTAGAAATAAGTGTCTGAAACATATAAAACTGGATAATGTGACAGGGAATTAGTTGGAGGGCAGTTTAGGTCAGATGGACAGAAAAGGGCCATCTGAGAAGGTGAGACCTGAACTGATACCTAAATGCGTAAGCAGAATACACCAGCCACGGGGAAAATGAAGAGAGCAGACCGTCTGGAATTCCTACAGAGGGACATCCCACTAGTTACTGACAAGTCCATTCTGGCTGAAGGTAACCATAATAAGCGAGAGTATCCTAGCTCAGGGGATCCCCATGTATTTGGGATATTTCTGAAATCAATAGGCTGGAGGCACTATTTCTTTAAGTTGAAAGCAGATCCTGATGGTCTCTCACTAACAGTTGCCTCTCGCACGTGTGCAGTGGGTAACAGTTGCCTCTCACGTGTGTGCAGTGGGTCTGGTTCACATCGTGGCATGGCTGACTGTTTACATCCTGTGCCAACTCAGCTGATATTTAATTAACATTATGTCTTGATAGCCTGCTGTTGTTTGCAGCAACTTCAAGTCATGATTATGACACATCCACAACAAGCAGGGAACACTTTGATACAGGGCCAAAACAACACAGAAGTCTACTTCAGTTCCCAGCAATGTCACGCAGTAAGTGACCTCCGAGACAACACTGTGGCATGACTTGCTGGCCATTTCTTTAATGTACTAACACTGGTTTGTACCTCATGATATTAATGATCTGCAGTGATTAGTCCTGTATCTGTTTGTCTTCGGAGCAACTGTAGTTATGCTTATCAAGTTAATCATAGCAATAATCATAGCAATATGGCAAAGGAAGTAAGAGCTCACTGCCTGGTAGTACAGTGTGCAAGGCACTTGACTGCTAACCAGAAGGCTGGCAGTTCAAACCCCACCAACCACTCCTTGGAAGGAAGGTTGGGCAATCTACTTCCGTAGTGATAGTGCCTTGGAAACCCAAAGAGGGGTCGTCATGAGTCGGGTCCGACTCAACGGCACATAACAACAACAACAACAACCCTAATCCTGGGTAAGCCACAGAACCCCTCTGTACATCGGTTTTTCCATCTGTACAGTGAGATAACAACAATACCTATCCTCACAGCCTTATTGTGAAGAGTAAATAAATTAAAATCTTAAAAGTAATATAGCAATAATTATTACAATAATAGATGAGTGTGTCATGAATTTCTGGCTATACTTCAGAATATATAATACCTATGAGCATGTGGCTATGTGAATGACTGCTAATGAAATTCAGCATTCAGAAATAATTTAGTTTGGTGGAATAAAAATATAGAGAGTTTTAAAGCTATTTAATGGTTTCATTATAAAGAAATAAAATATATTAAAGTTGTAATAAACAGTTTGCAACAACAATATCCTTAAGGTCTGATATTAAACATTGAACAAGCACAAGAAAAATGATATGTGAACAGATATAATTTCATTTTAGTAAGATTTGAAGCATATTCTTCAAAATCACTATTCTATCTGATATGAATCAAAATTTAGCTGCACACACACACACACACTCACACACTCACACACATACATATATCCAAAAACCAAACTCACTGCCATCAAGTCAGATCTGACTCATAGCGACCCCTCCTTGGGTTGCCAAGGCAGTATCACTAAGGAAGTAGATTGCCCAACCTTCCTTCTGAGGAGTGGCTGGTGGGTTTGAACCGTCAGCCTTCTGGTTAGCAGTCAAATGCCTTAGGCACTATGCCACCGGAGCTCCCAGATACATATATAGTGTTCAATAGATCCTCATGTTCTCTAAGAGCATAATATACATGTATATATACATATGTATGAATATATATGTATACTCAGCTCTTAGAGAACACGAGGATCTATTGAACACTATAACCATACTAGCTTCAGAATTTAAACAGGTGTTGTTGTTATTAGGTACCACTGAGTCGTTTCGAACGCACAGTGACCCTGTGCCCAGCAGAACACAACACTGCGCAGTACTGGGCCAGCCGTTTAAACAGAAGCCCAAACTACTCTGACTTAGAAGTGAAGCATCACTGATGAAGAATCCACTTTTCGGTTTTTGACTCTGATTGTAATGTTTACATGGAGTCTTTGCAAAGTCTTTTCACCTCAGCAGCTCCTCCAGTGTTCACTTTGAACAACGCCTTTGCAGCTGTGGCAATCAATTTCCATGAGCACAAACTCTGGGGCTGATGGCTACATCTCCAGCTCTATCACGCGTATAATACACACTCACAAGTGGTGAGGAGATTCACATTATCACCAGAGCACTAGTCTGCAGATGGCAGCAGCAGACCCAGCAGGGGTACACTGTCCTCCCTATGAAAAACGACTCCTTCACCTTTCAGTAATGCAGCCTGCAGGTATGGACCGACAAGCTGCGTGCAGAGAGAATGAGAGCTGTCTTCAAAATACTAATACAAACTACCCAGTTCCTCCCAATGGGTCATTCTTGTTGAATCTCCATACACATCCATCTTGAATTTGAAGTGTATGCATTCAATTTGTCTTCCTATTACATTTGGAATTGAAAGGAAGATTCAAAAACTTCAAGAAGTAGAGCACTGGCATGATGTCTCAATATGCTTAGGAATGGAACACCGTGTGTGTGTTAGATGGATATGTGGATACGTAAGTAAAGACAGAATGCTTCAACATGATTTCAAATTTTAAGTATGGTATCTCAGAATAAATCTGAATTCATCATAGTTTGGCAGTATGTTTCCTAAATTTCAAATATGGAGTGTATGGATTTACATACTTTGTTTTAAATTGGATTTTACCTTTTCAAATGCTAAATGAACACATTATTGTTATTGGGCAAACATATATTCACCCCAAAACATGGCTGATCTGCCCAAAAGACAAAGCAAACACAATATCAAAGTATCCAACTCCTTCTTTCATCTCTAAACTTTCTTATGGAACGACAATAAAAGTACAATAAATGACAATAAAAGTTGGTTCAATAGCTTGTGATGCTGTAATCCTATGCCAGAAAATAAGGTAAAAGAAAAGGGAATATCTTGATCCTTGCCAGCCAACAGCATGAGTTGATCCTTTGGTCCCTCAAGATTGGCCTACTAAAGTCTAATTTTCACGTTAAAATAATCTATTGACGCCTTTTTAGCTCACTATCACTTAACCAGGTCTCCAGGTTAATATGCTCCATTCATTCTTTTAAACATTATGACTAATGTGTGTGTGACATGTTGAACATTTGATGTGCTCTCATACATGTTTCTACCACTTAAAATCTATGGTTTCAAGAGTCCCAAACCAGTTCATGCTAATCACATTAGTTACTGTAATCATGGAACTAAATGAGATTCCATACAAACACATGAACAAGACTGAAGAAGTGGTCATACATATGAAAAATCAATTGAATGTTTTGGAAAGACTCAGTAACTCAAGTCACTAACAGAAACTGTTGCCAAGTCAGATGTGGGAGAGACATCCATAAAAGATGGGAATATAATGAAAATGTTTAGAAAGATCTGGGCTCAAAGTGCTTAGTGAATATTTTTAAGTTCTTGCACCACTGAAGATGACTTACAGGTGTGGTGTTGGAGTATCACCTGGAAATCCAAACCGGGGGCCCTTACTTGATGTAGCCTTGGGCTCACCATCAAATAATTGGCAAATGAATTCACATGTATTTGTTTCTAGTCAAGACACAACACACTCACATAAATATTTTATACACACACACTTATATATATCGCTTATTAACTAGTGGATCAAATGTTGGTTGCAATCATATCGGACAAAGTTACTTTTTAGGCAGGAAAAAATATTAGGCTGGATATTTGCTATGTAGGCAAAATAATTTCTCATTGTATTATTTACTTTTCATGAAGTTTTCATGCCATAATGGAACATAAATAAAGTAATTTTACCCAGCAATGATAGATGGCTAAACTTTAAATGAATTAAATATATATATTTTTAAATTCTCAGTTTTAATTTCTAATACATTAAATAATGATGCAATCCACATAAACAAAGGATTTTGAGGTCCTCAATAAGTTTTAAGAGCATAAGGGGTACTGAGACCCAAGCATTTGTGAATCCTTGCTTTAGAGTGATTATGTAGCAAGAAATAAACAAACAAACAAATAAAACTCACTCACCTGAACAAGGACAAAATAACGTTTTTTCCATCTTTTCCAAACCTTCTGTCCAAGGGCATACAAATATCTGGCAAGAAAAATATATGGAACATTTTACTTGAATACTGCTGGGATTCTGAGCCATCCTATTTCTTCCATAGTATCTATTTTTGAGACTAGCCTATTAAGGCAAAGTTTAGTTCGTTTGGAATCTGGAGGCAACACACAGCTTCTGGGTTACAAAATGACTGAGCTTATTCCAGGTTCTTGAAAGGGAATTGATTTATGTGGCTTATCAATTTGTCAGTTCTTACCACAAATTGAGCGAAGTTGGAGTTAGAAAGGATAATCAAAGAACCAGTGGGAATGTCATTCTCACACACACTTCTTAGGAGAGGCAAAGGCTATGAAAGGAGGGCAGAGCACTAAAATGCTTCAGTTCCGGGGTGACTGGGGCAGGCTAGCGTGGCTTGAGAAGCAGCAGGCTGTGGCGTCGGGAACCTTGGGTGAAGGGTCGCTGTCCAACGGGGTGACCCTGAGGGTGACTGCCCTAGTCTCATTTTCTACTTCTTCAACTATCAAGTGAAAGGATTCGATTTTCTGGTTTCTAAGGGCTCTGACAGCCTTGTCATTTTGGGATTTACTTGACTTGTAGAAGCATCTCACTGCAAACTCTTCTAACTCTGAAATTCAGATAATAATGAGGACGGTATTGTATAATTTAGCATCATTTCATTAAAGGTTTCTGTTTAACTATGCATTGCTATTAGTAACCGGAATTGAAATAATTACAGTAGTCGATTATTTGAGAACATAACTTTTATTCTTACTGAATATATAGATGATAGGCTTAAGTACCAGAGAGGAGAAATAAGAAATTAAAAGTTAATCAAGTGTGAGTTAATTGTGGAGAGCTGTTCTAAAAATCATGCCACAAAACCATACACATGCGCATCTTCCTACCGTGGAACACATTGTGAAAAGTGTAAAATACAAGGAATGAACACCTACTTTAAAGTTAAAGTAACATTTTTCACTATTTTAAGTTATCAGTTTTCTAAAGCACAGGTCTAACAATGTATAGGTTATTCACACTAACCTAATTTACAGACCATTCTGAGTGATAAAAAGACCATTAAAGACAGTTTACTTATGGGCTTATAGTCTCCGAAGACTTTCTCTTACAGTTCTTCAAACTAAAAGCTTAGCTAGAATTCTTAGTTTTGGTCTTTTTTTAAAACAAACAAACAAACAAACAAAAAACCCAACTCATTGTCATTGAGTCGATTTTGATTCAAAGTGACCTCTCCTAGGTTTCCAAGGCAGTATCTCTACGGATATAGATTTTTCAGTCTTCCTTCTGAGGAGTGGCTGGTGGGTTGGAACTGCCAGCCCTCTGGTTAGCAGTCAAATGCCTTAGGCACTATGCCATCAGAGCTCCTCGTTTCAGTCTTATTAATGTAATTTTCTTTTGCAAAGCAAAGATGAAATATACTTCAAACAAAGTAATATAGAATATTGGTTAAGGAGTAGCAAAATGACTGAGCATCTTATTCACTATGGTTGGGAGACTAACAGAGACCTCCTTTTGATGGGATACCTTGGCAGTACATAGAAATAGTCCCTTCTTTTCACCTTGTACTTTATTTTAAGGTAAAAAAGCAGAGAGATGTGTATCACATACGTGATACACATAAGATACATAAGATGTGTATCACATATGGAAACTCAGAAGAGTGTAATTTGTATTTTTATTTGAACAGCTAGTAACCACTGAAATGTCCAACAGTAGAACTCTTTGAATAAATGCTGGCATATCCATGGAAAGAAATACTATGCTGCCATGAAAATGGCATAAAACAGATGATATAGAAATGATCTCTGTGTATAACGTTACATGAAAAGAGTGAGATTAAAAGCTATACACATATACTTAATAATTTGCAATTTGTAAAACATTATATGGGAGCTCTGGTAGCATAGTGGCTAAGACACTTGCCTGCTAACCAGACGGCTGGCGGTTCAAACCCACCAGCCACTCCTCGGAAGGAAGGTTGGGCAATCCTACTTCCGTAGTGATACTGCCTCGGAAACCCAAGGAGGGGTCGCTATGAGTCGGGGCCGACTCGACGGCACATAACAACAACAACAACAAAACATTATATGCAATAAATTCTGAAATGTTCAAAATTCTATGTTTATGTGTTGCCACTGAGGTGGTAGACAAAAAGTTCTTCTATGAGAAGGATTGGTAAATATTAAAATAAAAACAACTAGCCTTTGCATTGGAAAGCATAACCAAAACTGTCCCAATCAATTATATGTATTTTTTTCAGAATCATCAGCTAGCTCAAGTATTTGGGTAATGTCTATTGTGCCCTGATGATACTATGTTGCCTGAACTTGTGGATGTAATGGCAAATTCATTTAATGGTGGGCAGAGGTATCGACTGCTACTGTTCTCACGTGTTCACTCTTTCCTCTCAAGGTCTCCTGAAAACCCTTTACCCCACCTTTGCTCTGGCCTTTAATATTTCTCTTTCTGAAGATGTAGTGATAGGTGTTTAGCTGTGCTCTGTTGTTCCTGTGCCATTTCCCTGCCTTGAAATGCACACATCCAAGCTCCTGTTGCAGGGTTAACAGCAATGACCTCAGGAGCTGTGGACTGTGGACAGGACGGATGCCCTCTACAAAAGTATGCAATCAAGATACAAACCAAAGAGCTGCCTCAGAGTCACAGAGGACATTTGGGATAACCTTTGCCTGTGACCACAACCTGCTTCTCAGCTCCTTCAAAGTGTCTCACTTGACAGGCTGCTGGGCAACTGGGTCACATGCAAGTGAAAGTGAGCAGTGATAGGCAAACCATTAACATCACGAACAAGTCTGGTGTAAGACCTGCTGACACTGAAATGTCCTGCGTAAGGAATAATACTGTTAGCAGGAACATCATTCAAAATGATGGCTCAACCAGTTTCAGCGGCAATGTAGGGTTTTCCTAAAGACAGAAAAAGCAGAGGGCTGTGTGGGCCCTCGTGTGTGTGTGTGTGTGTGTGTAAGGATTGGTGGGAGACATTATAAGAATGAGAGTAAAAGATAATACTGGGTTGGAATCAAGGTAAGAATTAGAATTTTGGTCCTTGGAGGCATTTTGGGCTGTTGCACTGTAAGAAAGAATTCAACCAAATATATGTAAAGAAATGACAATTGACCCAAATGTACCTAGAAAGATATAGGTCATAAAAGCATCCATCATGTCCATATAAGAAAAAAATGAACATTCGCCAAAAGATTGTCTGTCTAAAAGAAAATTTTAAAAACGCTATATATTAAGTCGTAAATGTAGGGAAAAAATGTAATTCTCTCTACCCTCCTAAAACTCTCACATCAGCCAGGCAAAAATGTGATACAAAAATGGGCATGTAGAAAATACATCAAAAAGATAACAATGCTGAGTAAGAAGACACTGAAATTCAGTTTAATAAATTTATTTTTTTTTTCATCCAAAGAATGAGTTCTGGGATTAGATATTAAGTATCACTGTCTAGCTTTCTTTTTTATTGATACTAAAGCAGATTTTGGACATAAAGACCACATTTGAGATTAAGAGAAGAATGAAGAAAAAATATGTTCATCAATATTGTTTACAACAGTAAAAAGCCCAAAACTACAAAAAAGAAAAGAAAAGAAAGCGATCATATATATAATGAAAACAAAAAAACCCTGAGAAAGACATACACCAAAATGCAAATTTGTAGCTAATCTCTGGCTGGTGAGATTAAAGATTAATTTAATATTCTTCTTCATGACTTTCTGCATTTCTATAATTATAATTCTGCATGTCTCTGCCTTTTTTAAGTTTACTACTATAATTTATGCACAATAGAATTTACCTGTTTTAGTTGTGCAGTATGATGAATTTTGACATATTCAGTCATGTAACCAAGCACCACCACAATCAATGCACAAAACATTTCCATCACTTACAAAGTTCACTTATGCTCTTTTATAATCAATCTCTTCCTTACATGCCCAGCCCTGGCCACCAATCTGATTTCTAACCTCATAGCTTTCCATTTACTAAATGTCAAATAAGAGGAATCATACAGTATGTAGCCTACTGTATAAATCAGAAAAGGTGTGTGTCAGGGTTGTATCCTTTCATCATAGTTATTCAATCTGTATGTCAAGCAAATAACAGAAGAAGCTGGACTATGTGAAGAAGAACACGGCAAGAGGACTGGAGGAAGACTCAATAATCATTTGTGGTATGCTGAGGACATATCCTTCCTTGCTGAAAGTGGAGAATTACTGATGAAGATCAAAGACTGCAGCCACCAGGATGGATTACACCTCAATACGACGAAAACAAAATCCTCACAACTAGACCAATAAGCAACATCATTTTGTTGTTGGTGTTGAGTGCTGTCACGTTGGTCCCGACTCATACTGACAGAACGAACACTGCCCCATCCTGCACCATCCTCACAGTCATTGCCATGTTTCAGCCACGGTCGCAGCCACTGTGTCAAACCAACTTGTGGTGGGTCTTCCTCTTTTTCACTGACCCTCTACTTTACCAAGCATGGTGTCCTTCTCCAGGGACCAGTCCCTCCTGATAACATGTCCAAGATATGTGAGACAAAGTCTCACCATCTTTGCTTCTATACTTCATCCAAATACAGAAACTATACTTTTTTCCAAGATATTTATTACTTCTTCTGACAATCCCTGGTATAAGCAATGTTCTTCACCAATACTATGACTTAAAGGCATCAGCTCATCTCCATAATCCTCCTTATTCACTGTCTAGCTTTTGCACAGATGAAGCAACTGAAAATACCATGACTTGGGTCAGGCACAACTAAATCCTCAAAGTAACGTCTTTGCTTTTTAACACGTTTCTTTTGCAGCAGATTTGCCCAAGGTTTGATTGCCATTGTTTGATTTCTTGACTGCTTCTTTCATGCGCTTTTATTGTGGATCCAAATAAATTGAAATCCTTGACAACTTCAATATTTTCTCCAATTATCAGGAAGACTGAAAAAGAATTGATGCATTTCAATTATGGTATTGGGGAAGAATATTGAATATAATACAGACTGCAAGAAGAATGAGGAAATCTGTCTTAGAAGAAGTAGAGTCTGAATGAACGGTCCTCAGCAGTGAGGATGCTGAGACTTTGTCTCATGTAGTTTGGACATGCTATCAGGAGAGACCAGTCCCTAAAGAAGAACATCATGCTTGGTAAAGTAGAAGGTCACTAACACAGAGGAACACCTTCAACAAGATGGACTGACACAGTGGCTGCATCAGTAGGCTTGAACAGAGCAACGGTTCTGAGGACGGTGCAGGACAGGGCAGCATTTTACTATGAGCTTGCTATGACTTGGAAGGGACTGGACGTCACCTAACAACAACAATCTACTGTGTCCAAACCAACAAAACCAAACTTACTGTTGTCAAGTCGCATCTGTACTGTGTCTAGTTTCTCTCAGTTAGTGTAATGCTGTTGAGACTCATTGCTACTGTTGCATCAGGAGTTCGCTCATTTCTATTGCTGGGTAGTGTATTCCATTCAATGCACTTACCTCAGTAAGTTTATCTATTCACTAGTCGATGGAGATTGTTTTCCTTTCACTCTTTTGCCTACAAACATGCTATGAACATTTGGTACAGGTGTTTGTATGGGCATATGTTTTCTTGTGGGCAAATATTTAGGAGTGAGACTGCTGGATCTTAGAGAAAGTATGTGTTTAACTTTATCAGAAACAGCTGAACTGTTTTCCACATCAGCTGTAATATTTTGCAATGTAGGAGAGTACATCTTACTTTGATAATCAGAAACAATACTACTATTAAATATTTTAAGGATGTGGTCATTATGACTCTAGAAACAGTATTCTCTGGTGTGATGAAGTAGAATACCTGAGACCAAGGGTCTGTGTCCCTTCATCTTGAATACACTGAGAACTCCTACCAGCTTTCATGATTGAAGGAGGTTTTCCACTTTTCAGGGCCACTTTCAAATTTTATAATTTAGGGAAGTCTGCATTCTTTGTAGGTAGGTGGTTCTGTCAGCTTTGGGAGGGGTGGGTTAAGAGGGAATAATGAAAAAGTAGTCGAAAATAAAGAAAAAGGACCTGTGCAACATTCTTTTGAATCTTTGGTTATTATGAGATAAATCATTTATTAGAAAGCATTTGTAAAATGAAAAATGCATTCCCGCCTGACCCATCTTTATGCCTAGCACAGCTATTAAGTATGTGTGTGTGTGTGTATATTTGGGAGCTCTGGTAGCATAGTGCCTAAAGCACTTGACTGCTAATCAGAAGGCTGGCGGTTCAAACCCACCGGCCACTCCTCGGAAGGTAGATGGGGCAATCTACTTCCAAAGTGATACTGTCTCGGAAACCCAAGGAGGGGTCACTATGAGTTGGGTCCGACTCGACAGCACATATAACAAAAAATTTTCTTTTTTAATGTTCAAAGTTTAGCTATATATTATTTATTTAGTTATTTTTATGGTGTTTAAGGCCCAAGAAGGAGCTCTGGTGGCACAACGGTTAAGGCATTTGACTGCTAATGGAAAGCTTGGCAGTTCGAACCCACCAGCTGATCCCTGGGAGAAAGATGATGCAGTCTACTTTTGTAAAGATTTATAGCTTTGGAAATGGCAAATACAAATGTCTCATAGGGTCACTGTGCGTCAGAATTGATTCAAAGGCAGTAGGTTGGGTTTGGTTTGGAAGGCCCAAGAAGACATTCTTAATTTCAGAAAAACAGATTAAAGTTAAATTTAACCTGATACTATGTTCTACTGGGTACTAGATTCAGTTCATCACACATAGTACATTCAAATATCCTTAATTACTATAAAAATGAGTTACTGTATTACTGAAAGAGTGTATCTGTATCTCTCTTTAATCAATTTTTAAAGCCTCTATCTACAATAGATTGTCTTAACACCAAATAGTCAATAAAATATTATTTGATCTGTATTTATTTAATGGTTTAGAAAGGACCCTCTAGCATGTTAGGGTCATTATTATGAACATCAATTCTAAGTGCAAAATTCAGCAGTAGGAGAGGGGCCAGCACACAGGGCTAAATCTCACTATCTGACATACTGTGGCCACAGCGCTAATTCAACAGATCCTTGATAGCTGCTTACCTGTCATTTATTTCTGTTTCATAAAAATACTCTAGACTAGTAAAAACAAAACTAATTTTAAAACTTTCTTGTTAACTACATTACAGACAAATTGATTTTTCCCTGCTTTAGTAAGTCTTTGTTGTTGTTGTTATGTGCCGTCGAGTCGGACCCGACTCATAGCGACCCCTCCTTGGGTTTCCGAGGCGGTATCTGTAAGTAAGTCTGGGTCTACCAAATAAGGCACAGAGGCCTGTCTTCTGTGTTCATCATCCTGGAGACAGGACCAGGGCTAAAGCCATTAGCGGGTCTGCTCTGCAGCCCGGTTTGCTTCGAATAGTCTGTAACCTGCTGAGTCATTTCTAGTTTCTTCTCAACAATGATTAACTCAAGTGAAAAAGAAAGTTGGTATGCAAATCAGACCTGCCCAACACCATTCAAACCAGGAGTACATTTAACTGCATTTTATGGGACAATTTATCTACTTCTGTAGTGATACTGCCTTGGAAACCCAAAGAGGAGTCGCTATGAGTCAGGGCTGACTCGACGGCACATAACAACAACAAGTCCAATAAAATAAATATTTATCACTCAGCATGAGAGAGACCTTCTCTAATGGGCACTATGATTTTTTTCCACCTTATTTTAGAGGAAAGAAGTTATTTTATTGTTTTTCTTTGGTGAGGCAGTCCACATTATTCATGTCCATCTACTGACAGAATTTGGTTTTACACAAATTATTTGATTTCATAAATTCTTTCAGTCAAGACAGATGATGGAAAATGAAGAACCACAACTATCAGCAGTGTCCAAGTCATCCACAAGCCCCAGTTCGCTAGTAAAGCCCACCTGCGCCTATCAGACCATAGCCTAAGGGGAACAACTTTTCGAATCAGTTATATCTGACCCAAGAATTATTATTAGACTAGGGATGTAAAAGATACTCTCCTGTACATACCACATCTCACAGGCACACCTTTCCAATGTTGATTCATTCTAAATGAAACCTTTTTCCATTAAAATATTTCCATTACTCATTTAACTGGAGTATTTCAGATGACTTAAAATAACTGCTCAGACACCAATTAAAGTATTTGCTTTTCCCAATGTAACCAACTCAAGTGAGGAGTTAAGAAGTGACCAGTTCCCTTTGAAGAAAAAAATTGCCCGCTTAGCTTTAAAATCTTCTTTCTTACACAGGATTAGGTAACAAAGAAATCAGCAGCCCTGACACAAAGCTTGGGTTGAACACTAAGATTAAAGCATGCAAACAGTTGGTTTTACCAACCATTATAAACACAGCAATAATCTTAGGCACTGGTCCCTCTTCTGTGGTTGTTTCTAATGGCTAGAAGAAACACTGAAGTCATTTCTTGGAAGCAGGGCACAGAACCAACTAAAAGTGTACCAGTGTTTCATTCATCCATGACAATGTAATTAATTCTTAGATATTTCTAACTATTCTTAGGTCATATACTAGCCTCAGATAGAGAGATACAAGAAACTGAATTTTAAGATGTTTGATTGTATACCTAGAATATGTACTGTGCTATTAGGGAGTAATCAAGTAAAACATGATTGGAAGACAAAATACAGCAATTTCGATATTTACCCAAAACAAAACCAAACTCACTGCCATCAAATCCATTTGGACTTGTGTTTTATTATTTTTATTTTTTGAGGAAGTGGCCAAACCTCAAGTCTAAAGGGTTATTGCCAACAAAGCAAATGGGAAATTTAAAAGATTGTTTTATATCAAGTTATTTATCTCAACATTTACACTTAAAAAAAAAAAAAATCACTCTGTGGTACCAACATGATCCTCCAAACAGTTGTATGTTGACTTAATAGGCCACCTGAAAGCTACAGCACTGTTGCTTCTAAGAGCTCTTGTTTCTGAACAAACACAATGTCTTTCATGCAATCTATTAGGATGTTCTGTGACAACTGACATAAAAACTTTTCTTGAAATTAAAGCTAATCATTAACAAGATGTACTATTCTAGTATCAATAAAGTGGCTTTCAGCAAAAGAGTTTATTAGGGAAAAATAAAGTTTGGTAAAAATAAACTTCAAATAGTAGTTGTGTTGATTTTTGCTACATTTTCAAATAAAGTAAATCTTTACATTTCATCATGTTAATACTGCCATGCTTATAATAAAATAAATAATAAAATAAAATAACTTTAAACACTTGTTTTTACAAAGTATACACTATATATATATAAAAGTAATTTCACATATAGCTTTCTAAGGCACTCTGGTGATGTAGAGGTTAAGGCATTTGGCTGCTAACTAAAAGGTCTGTGGTTCAAACCCACCAGCTGCTGTGCAGAAGAAAGATGAAGCAGTCTGCTTCCATAAAAATGTACAGTGTCAGAAACCAACGGGGTTCGCTATGAGTCGGCATTGGTTTGATGGCAATGAGTTTGTTTTTGTTAAACATTCTGTGATTTGTCTCTCTTTTAAGCCACAAAAACACAAAACAACAGAAGCAACAAGAAAAAAACACACTATCAGAAATGAGTTTTACAAACAAATCAGTCCATCTTTCCTATAAATGCTATATATTCTGTGCTAATATATATATAATCACAAAAGTTAATGAAATGTCAAAAACTCATTTTCTGATTAGTTTTTAAAATTGAGACTTAGCTTATTTTCATAACACTAATGTCTGAACTACATCTTGCATGATTCTGGTTACAGTAAATAAAAACACCAAAAACCACACTCACTGCCATCGAGTTGATTCTGACTGATAGCAACCCCTTTTTGGGTTTCTGAGGTGGTATCTCCATGGATATAGGTTGCTCAGTATTCCTTCTGAGGAGTGGGTGGTGGGTTTGAACTGCCAGCCTTCTGGTTAGCAGTCAAATGCCTTACGCACTATACCATCAGAGCTCTTTATAGTAAACAACATTCTTATTTTCTAACTATGCCATATTTGGAATAGAAAATGGTAATGTGCAATAACGAACCTGTTTATTGAAAACACCTTAAAAGCACTTTATAAACCCTTTCTAACTTCAAGATTGCTCAAAGAATGTTTCAACACATGAAGATTCTCCAAACATGTTACTAAATATTGTAGCTTAGTTTCAATTAGATTAGTGGCATACAATTCTAATACAGAGGAGAATATGACAATTTACTTGCAATGAGTCCATGCTGTGAGAGTTCATGGTTTTACTTTGTGATAAAATATCATCACTAATGAATATTTGAAAAACATAATTGTATACAGAATATGAGGATTATTCGATACTTGAAACAAAAAGGACTGTTATTTTTGGCAGATCCTTATGAAGCTAGGTTTTCATTCTAAGAAATGAAACAATCTACATATTGAATGATCAAGGCTTTTCTTACAAGCTTTCATTTTTGTCAAAGGAAAATACAGGAAGAATAAAAAAAAAATCAATATATAGAGTAGTTTCGTCCTGGAAAGGGCTTCTTAAAGAGAAACCTCAGTCAAGGTTGAAAGAGCAATTAATGCAGGCTCAGAAACCTGGGCCATTCTGATAGAGTTCGGTTAACATGTGGCAGAAGTAATCATCCACTTGTGAAAATGATTTTCGGTTCATTCTCAAACACCTTTCAGACACTCTTGATCCCATTTAACTGACAACAATGCAGGCTATCTGTGGGCACCGCTGCATTTGATGTGAAAACCAATAGGGACCAAATGCCCTCAGGCACTTTCTGTTATCCCTGCAAGTTCTCTGCTGCCTGCATAAAAGGAACCTTCCTTTCACTGCATTCTTGCTTTTATTTAACCTCACAAGATTAAGCCTTTTTCTTTCTTTTTTTTGGGGGGGCACATTGTTTTCAGCTAAGGATGAGAGAAGAAACTGACTCAAGACAACAGTGTCACATGTGTATTAAGAAACCCCCAAGTAAATACTTGCCAGTGTTCTTTATACCTCCTAAATTCTTATGGGAGGGAGGACAAGAGTTGAGAGGAGGGACACAAGGAATGAAATCTTAAAAGAAAAATTTTCAAAAAAGTTTAACTTTGAGAGAAATTACGAGTGGAGAAAATCCAGATAGTTCTACTCCTTCTGTAAAGCACAAACAAACCAAAAACCAAACCCACTGCCGTCCAGTCGATTTCTGACTCATAGTGACCTCCATTGGGTTTCTGAGGTGGTAAATGTTACAAAAGTAGATTGCCCCATCTTCCTTCTGTGGAGTGGCTGGTGGGTTTGAACTGCCAAACTTCTAGTTAACAGTCAAATGCCAACTGTGTGTATTACAAAGAGGAAACTTACAAAGCCAAACTCAGGTAAAATGGAGAGTTCTTCACTTAGTTTTCTGTGTCATGTTTTGTAGATAACATAAATACTGTCAGCCTCCCTTTTGCTGAGAAGTTCCATCTCTATTAGTTCATGGTCAGTTAAATCCCAGTCAAATCTTAGCTCATATCAGTATTAGTACGTAAGTATAACAGATTATTGTTGTTGTTGTTGTTGTTATGTGCCGTCGAGTCGGCCCCAACTCATAGCGACCCCTCCTTGGGTTTCCGAGGCAGTATCACTACGGAAGTAGGACTGCCCAACCTTCCTTCCGAGGAGTGGCTGGTGGGTTTGAACCGCCAGCCTTCTGGTTAGCAGTCAAGTGCTTTAGCCACTATGCTACCAGAGCTCCTAACAGATTATTAGGGAATAAGAATTATCTTTGCAAAACTGGCTTGCCATAGCCCAAACTAGAACCTGAATACAGGATGAATGCCAAGATGGGGGAGCACAAAACCCCATCCCACCATCAAATAAGACAATTAAGAGCTACAACTGATCATTCTTAAAGGGGTCTATGGTACCTACAACATCACCTCAGGAACAGGAAACCAACCTGGGGAAATCACATCAGTAGTTCTACAAAATGTAGTTTTAAAAAGTTATATACAAGACAAACAACCCAACTAAATCAAGCTGTACAGAGGAACCTTTCATCAGGAAGGCAGTTTTTTCCATGTTTATATCCCAATAAATCAGCTTTCTTTTATATCTCAATTAGCAAGAAAAAGGGGTGTGTGTGTGTGTATAATTTATATTATATATTACATGGTTTATTATTGCTCCAGTGTAGCTATTTATAAAATTATGTATGTAAGTTTGGATATCGTTCCAATATATTCTACCATAGCAAGTACACTTTGTAAAGCATGGTTTCATGTTTCTCTGCAATTTAAATGGCCTTTAAAATGTAATAATAGTTTTCTACACACTTTGCTGCTCTGTTTAAAAATTAAAGAAAATTAGGGAGTTTTCCAATCTGATTATGTCTCAGAACACAGACAAGGAGGAAATGATACTAAGCGACCTCCCTCCCAAACCCGGGCAGACCTGCACAGTCAGGTCTCTGTTGGGTCCCGAGGAAGAGAACAGAAGCTCGAAAGACCTAACTTCCTGGGAGTCGGGCTACAAGCCACTCCAAAGTGAAGGATATGCTACTCCATCTGACACAAAGTCTGCAACACCTAATGACTACAATGAGAGAGCTCACTGAACGCCCTCCTAGACATCTCTGTCAGACACTTCACAAAGCTTACCTCTCCCTGAAAACGCAAATGGTTTGGAAATAATGAAAAGGTAGCAAAGACTTTTATGCACAAACTAAATTTTATTGACAATTGAAAATATTTTCTCTTTTGAGGGTACAACATTCCCAAAGCAAAGTTAAATGATGAAACATTGCTAAATATGACATGCAATACATAAAAGTAAGGAGCTCTGGTAGCACAATTGTTAAAGCAGTTGGCTGTTAATGGAAAATCGGCAGTTCAAACCCAACAGTGGCTCTGCAGGAGACAAGGTCTGGTGATCTTCTCCTGTCAAGATGACAGACTAGGAACCCTATAGGGCAAGTTGTGCTCTGTGCTATAGGGTCATGATAAGTCGGAATTGTCTTGATGGCACACACAACATATACACTATATTTATATATAATACAGAAATATTACACAGATGGCATTTATATATAATGGATATTTATTGGTACTGTATTTCTACATTATATACTTTATATTATATATATATATATATATGTATATAGCTCTCTCTCTCTCTCTCTCTCTCTCTATATATATATATCTTCTTCATATTTGAGATAAACTCAAGTGACAGATGCACATTAAACGCCCACTTTTTAAACTATATGCTAAAAAAACACAAAAATAAAAACCAAACTCACTGCTGTCAAGTCATTTAGACTCGTAGCCACCCCTCCTTGGGATTCCAAGGCAATATTTCTACAGGAGTAGATTGCCCAATCTTCCTTCTGGGGAGTGGCTGGTAGGTTTGAACCTCCAGCCTTAGCAGTCAAAGGCTTTAGGCATTACACCACCAGAGCTGTATGCTACACTCTAAAAAAGAAAATGTCTAAGAAGTTTGGGTCTCAGTGTTTTCCAAGTGTATATCCTGGAACATCTGGACACAAAGGGGTCTTATGCAAGAAAAAAATGAGTTTGGTGGGCAAATGAATGAGACACTAAGCGAAACAAAACCAAACAGGTTCTGGAAGTCAGAACTTCTAAGAGCCTGTGATAGATACGTGCAATGAGACACACAGGGTTGCAGAAGGTGGGGGAGATGGCATACATGGTGCCTCCAAAACCAAAGGGTGACATGTTGTAGGAACATGTAGGAGCGCTGCTTTCCAGGGAAAGTAGTTGGACTAGGTTAGTGCTAATGAGTTGTCAAGGAGTAAAATTATATAATGAGTTTTTTACATTCTGCTAGGAATGAACTAATATCCCAGTCATAATTAAAATATCTCCTTCATTTATAATTTTACTAGGCATCTATGAAGATTTATGTTTGAAAAGAAGAAATGATTTTCTTTAAAATGTAGATCACATTCTCTATGGATTATGAGTGACTTCTGACAGTCTCTTGCCTAGAAATGTTGCTCTTTGGACTTAATTAACCAGCATTTTATAGAGGGCTCTGAAATTTAGAAAATGTCTACTTCTATCTGTAAAGTAACTTATTTTCATGGGACTTATTTACAAAGGTATTTAAAGCCCTCCTGCCATCTAGCAAGGAGCTCTGGTAGCACTGTGCCTAAGACATCTGTGATGGTTATGTTTGTGTGTCAACTTGGCTGGGCCTGGGTGAGTGGCTGGGCAGCTGGTGGTAGTTATTCCCCATGATGAGACTGGCAATCAGCTCCATGGTGGGATCTACCACAAGCAGCTGAGTAGCTGCCTTTGGGATGTAGTCTGCTTCCTGTATTTAAAGAGAAGCCTTGGGAATGGTCTCTAGCCTATGGCACACCTGCATGTAGCCATGTCGTGCTCAGCAGCTTGCTTGACCTTGGGACTTAAATGGACTTAAGTTAGTGGCCTGCTGTGTGGTTTGGTAACATCGGGACTGTGTCTTTTTCCTCATCAACCTTGGGGCTTCTCAGCCTCAGCAGCCAGCAGCTGTCTGAGTGAAGAAACACCTCTAACTTCAGTGGGCCAGAAGCAGGAGGCAGAGCTAGATCCCAAGGTTGAGGGGCTTTCACCCAGCCCCTAGAGCCTGGCACTTTGAACTTTGGCTTAAAGCCTCCAAACTGTAAGAGAATAAACTCCTGTTTGTTAAGGCCATCCCATTTGTGGTGTATTTCTCGTCAGAGTGGCACTAGGTAACTAGAACAGCATGTGACTGTTAACTAGAAGGTTGGTGGTTCTAACCCACCAGCCACTCCATGGAAGCAAGACTGGGCAATCTACTTCTGTAAAGATTTACCGCCTCAGAAACCCAATGGGGGTCGCGATGCGGCAGAATCGACTTATGGCAGTGGGTTTTTTTTTTTTTTTTTACATCTAGCACATCTCAGGGCTTCTTCTCGTTAGGATTTACCTGTTTCACTGCCTCAGCAGCCTGTTCCCTAAACTAGGTCACTTGATCTTCAGTTCTATTCTTTGTGATCAATCTTACCCTTAGTCACGGAGGACTGTGGAGTGGACTCAAGGGACTGAGCAGTGACACTCCCTTGCTGTTCCTCCAGCTCTGTGACCTATCTTGGCCTCAGTGTCTCAATTCCTGTCCTGTTCCCCTGGGCTAAGTACTTGTTCTGCTAAGCTGCCTATACGTTCCCCAGGCTGAGGACCCAGCTCTAGTCTTGTTCCCACTACTCGGTTTCTGACGTTCTGCTCTTGAATTCTGGACCTGTTCCTTGGTCACACGGCTTTATGAGGTTTTTCACATCTCAAATAAAATCCTTTGATGCTTTTCTTGGCTCACTTTGACATCAAGTAAAAAACAAAAAAGGAAACCAAACTCACTGCCATTGAGTTGGTTGGACTCACAGTGACCCCTCCTCAGGTTTCCGAGGCGGTATCGCTACGGAAATAGATTGCCCAGTCTTCCTTCTGAGGAGTGGCTGGTGGGTTTGAACCGCCAGGCTTCTAGTTAGCAGTCAAATGCCTTAGGCACTACGCCACCAGAGCTCCACATACTTTCTTGGTTCTAGCTGCCAAGCTTGTCTTCCCTCCACTGTTTGCATGCTGTCTTACCCACATAACACAATTTCATCCATGCCCAGTACTTATGTTAAACTGACTCAGTTCTTGAGTCCCACACTTCCCATTCCTTCCTATCCCCTCATCACTTTTTTAGCAAAGCCCTTTCTGACATCGTCAAAAAGGTTGTTGTTGTTGTGTGCTGTTGAGTCAATTCTGACTCAAAGTGACCCCATATGAGAGAGGAGAACCACTCTGCAGAGTTTCCTGGGCCGTAACCTTTATGTGACAGGGTTAGGGCTAGGTGGCGCAGTGGGTAAGGCATTTGGGTGCTAACCAGAAGATCGGCAGTTCATACCCAGCAACTGCTCTGTGGGCGGGAGATGAGGCAGTCTGCTTCCATAAAGATTTACAGCCTTGGAAACCCAATAGGAGTTGCTGTGAGTCAGAACCAACTCAATGGCTATGGTTTGGTTTTGGAATCTTCATGGTGGCAGATCACTGCATCTTTCTCCCATGGACTTGGTAGTTGGTTCAAATTGCCAATCTTTTGGATAGCAATTGAGTGCTTAACTGCTGTACCACCAGGTGTAACTAACAAGGTTTTATTCCCTTATTAAATGTATTAGACATCATACTGGCTGCCCTGCCATGAACTTAGGATCACTCGACTTATGTCTGTTTCTAGCACAAGACACAGCAAGTTCCATGAAGCCAACCCCATGTCAGGGAGGACTCGTCTCTATCTCTGTCACTCAGGGTCATGCCTTCACATGGCGGCTTTCTGTAAACACGTTTAGATGCCTTCACATGGCGGCTTTCTGTAAACACGTTTAGATGCCTTCACATGGTGGCTTTCTGTAAACATGTTTAGATGACTAATGGCTGTTCCTAGGTGTGTCTTTAGGAATGGTTATAATAAAAACAAAACGAAAGAGGAAAGAGGCCAATCTCTAACAGAAATTTATATAGTACATCTCCAGGTAAAAAGTCTTTGGATAGTCTTTGGATTATCCATAAAATGGGCCCTTTTAGGTTTATTGATTTCTATATTCAAAAACCAAACCCACTGCTGTTGATTCGATCCTGACTCATAGTGACTCCTTGGGTTTCCGAGGTACAATCTCTACAGAAGTAGATTGCCCAATCTTCCTTCCAAGGAGTGGCTGGTGGGTTTGAACCTCCACCCTGCTGGTCAGCAGTCAAATGGTTTAGGTACCACACCACCAGGAGCATTCAAGTAGCTTTAGCAGCAGAATGCTACCCTAAACTTTAACTGAATCCAGAAGATCACAATGCAAAGGAAGTAGGGAGTCGATGTTGAGGAAGCAGGCGTGGGCCTCCAGGAGCCCCAAACAAGCAAACAAGCTAAAAACTAAACAACCCCAAACCGCTGCTGCTGAGTCCGTTCTGACCCACGGAGATTCGTGTGTGACAGGGTACCACTGGCCCAGAGGGATCCTCGGGCCCTCCTCCGCACCTCGGGGGGGGGGGGGGTTTACACCACCAAACTTTAGGTCTGGGGTGGCGCACACACGGTTTGAGCCCGTGGATCACAGGAGGAATGCCCAGGACTTTAAGGCAGACAGTTTGAACCCCTGTTGTAAATGGCTCTAAGACCCAGAACCAGAAAGGCCTTTTAGTCAAAATGGAATAGAAAATGATCTAGGTCTGAAGTTGCAAAATGCCACCAGATTTCTACTTTTCACTTGTATGCTTTTTTTGGAGCTTCTGAGATAATAGTTACTCTTTGCCTTATTTCTGAGCAAACTGATTTAAGACAAAAGAGTTGACAGACAAGAGGCTAAAATATCACACTTTACACTGGTAACGATAATACTGGAGTTAAAAGTGGTCTTCCTCACGAGGTTCAGTATGACTACTAAATGGTCCCCATGCTAGCAACAGGCAACGGCGGACAGGACAAGCCTATCATGGGGGAGCACGCCTGCCCCTGAAAGACACATGTACCAAGAAGCAGAAAACAGGTCCTCCCGAGGACAACTCACCTTCCAGGGAGAGAGTGGGAAGGGCTGCTCTGTGCATGCACATCCTCTGCTTTAACCCATCAAACAA
>NW_006921946.1:211195-223911 GCF_000298275.1 Orycteropus afer afer | reverse complement strand
GAGAGAGAGAGAGAGAGAGAGAGAAAGAGAGAGGATGTTCTTAACTCCTACAGCCCTTTAACTTCTGTATGCCAGGTATGAATTTTACTTTCTCATCTGTAAAACAGGAATACCAATACTTGCCCTGGAAACAACACTGACATAACATCTAGTGAAATGATGGATATTAAAATACCTTAGAAAATAAAGCACATTATAAGTCCAAGTATTATTATTGTTGTTGTTGCCATTAATTGTAATAGAACACACAGAAAAATACTTCCACAACTTTTTTGAAGAAATCTTGGGAAGCGAGGTGGGGTAGAAAAGCACAATACATTTCTCCACCTTTGTCTATTTAAGAAAAAAACTAAATGAAACAAAACAAAAACATTCATGGGGCACAAAAGGGAGTACCTTTTCTAAAATGAAGTTATTTATGACATGACACAATGTAACAACAGCAACAACAAATCCAGCTTTTCTTATAATTGTTCTTGTAATTCATCAGGTTAAAGCAACATTTCTACTATTGCATCTACATTACATTTCCCAGCTACTGAATTATTTAAGTTCTTAAGAAATTCTCAACCAAGTGAAATTCTCAGCTACTAGCAACACACAGATCTATCTATCTATCTATACATATCTACTTGATGTGCAGTTTTTCCCTTCCATATATTTAGTTATTTAGAGAAGTATCACAAAATCAAGCCAATAGTAAGAAGGACCCGATGTATTAAAAGGTTGGAATTCACTGCACTAGGTTTGCATGTTTCTCTTTCTTTTTTAACTTAAAGCCTAAGAATTAGACTTATTTATTTATTTATTTTTGGTCTACAAAATTGTATTCCCAGCACTTCTGTACTATGAATGCAGGACACAAAGAAAAATCATCCATAGAAACAAAAATATGTCTTTGGCATATTTACACAAGAACATATTCAGAATTTCAAGTCTTATATAATTTGGGTTAAGACTGACCCTCAGTGACATCTTTGATTCTTCATATGGTACTAAACAGAGAAGTTTTTCTGTATTAATTTGATACAAGTTTCTTGACAAGTCTGATAAATCCAAAATGAACTAGCACATCACCTTTTAACTTTTCCTT
The DNA here is from genome assembly GCF_000298275.1 of Orycteropus afer afer. Taxonomy (NCBI): domain Eukaryota; kingdom Metazoa; phylum Chordata; class Mammalia; order Tubulidentata; family Orycteropodidae; genus Orycteropus; species Orycteropus afer. Next base: position 222,818 of record NW_006921946.1, on the reverse strand, counting down.
TTTTTTTTTTTTAAAAGAAAATGTCTTGAAGATTACTTAACACACTTAAATAGTATCACCTTTATTATCAAGTTCTGTTTTGTTCAATATAGAGTAGTATTTTCTGTTTTCAGGGAATGCTATCGCCATCTTCTGGAAGAATGTAGTACTACTTTTTTTCAAAACAATTACACCACCAATTCCAAAGAAATTTGTGAAACCGTCCCTTCTAACATGTCACGTTAGAACAAAATCAACTCCTCTGCTCTGCTTTTCTTTTCTTTCTGTTTTTTAAAGGCACATGTCTGTATAGAAAATCAGCACCTTTCCCCTGAAACAACACTAATATACGTTAGTTTAAATCAATATTCCTATCTTAACAGAATCATTCAACAGAATCATATATTCACAGGCTAATGTAGATATGGGGCAATCTACTTCCGTAGTGACACTGCCTCGGAAACCCAAGGAGGGGTTGCTATGAGTCGGGTCCGACTCGACGGCAAATAACAACAACAACAACAACAATGTAGATATGAAAGAAGTAGAGAAACACAGATGCAGGAAAGGAGATAAGTCAAACATTTCACTGCTTTTTGAAAAACCACACCAGCATCTAGTTTCAAAACAGAAATAATCAGAGGTCTTTCCCCACTTAGACATAAAGTTAGGGATAAAGAAGAGAACTCTGTCACATGAATTTACAGAGCAAAGAACTTAAAGCAAGGCGTTAAAACTAATTTGAAGGCATCTTTGTATTTTTCTTAATAAACAACAACAATATAAAAGCAAGCATAATTAAAAAAATCAGTGCAAGGAAGACAATAACTCACTGCTGTTAAGTCAGATCAGAGTCACAGTGACCCCTCCTTGGGTTTCTGAGGCATTATCACCACGGAAGTAGATTGCCCAACCTTCCTTCTGAGGAGTGGCTGGTGGATTTGAACCACCAACCTTCTGGTTGGCAGTCAAATGCCTTAGGCACTACACCACCAGAGCTCCCAGGAAGACAATAGCCTGCACTTAGGTTTCCTTCCTCTTATATGGTGGTGTCAACTAAGCAGCAGAAGTTCGAAAGAGAAACTTGAGAGCCATTCATTTTCAATGAATATGTTATCTCCCTCCCCCCCCAGGAAAATAAAAAGGAATCTCAGTTAAAGATCTTTATCAAAATTACACCCTTGGGTGTGGGATTGGATTCAGTTGCTTGCACATTTATATGTGTTTCCAGTGTGATACATGAATTATGAGAAAGTTGCCATAAATTTCACTATCATCTTAACTGACTGGAATCTAACCATCTTCAATTTGTTTTCCTTTGTTTCACCCTTCAAGGAAAAGGGGCACATAAACCAGCTTATTTCTGAGACAAGCCATGTCTTGGAGTTAGTAGTCTTCAGCGACAACTTACAGATATATATTTACGAGCAAACCTTTAGTACATAATGCACACATTAGCAAAGATGTGCTCATGAATAACATCAGGATCAGGTAGAAAACATAAGAATGGGAGCTCCTAGTGAGGAGAGGTTTCCAGTCTGATGACTATAGTAAGTAAATGATCCTTATTAATCAGATAAAATTATAATGTATTTACAAACTTTATTCTAAAAAGCAAGGAGCTCTGGTGGCGCTGTGGTCAGAAAATTCAGCTGGTAACCAAAAGTTTGGTGGTTTGAAACTACCAGCCACTTCACAGGAGAAAGATGAGGCAGTCTGCTTCTATGATCTGCAGCCTTGGAATCTCTAAGGGACAGTTCTACTCTGTCCTAAAAGGTTACTATGAGTCAGAATTAACTTGACAGTGACTTGAAAGCAGTCATTTTGGTTTGTGGATTATCCTAAAAAGCAACACAGAATTCTAGTAAATGTTACTTATTTTCAGTAGGGTTTGGAATAAAAGTAGCTTTCCAGTTACACTTATGTTAGCCTTATTTTCCTAGCATCAAATTTAGTTATGCTTTTATTTTATCAGAAAGTAAAAATAAATAAATAAATTGAGAAAAACAATAAGGCTGCAATATTACTGTTGAATAGATTCCATGTTGAATGTATTCTAAGAATGCAATATATTCTTAAGAAAACGATTTTTTTTTAAACTTTTTATTTTGATTTGGGTGAAAGTTTATAGATCACTTTTCGTGCAACAATGCTGAAGAACAATGCTTAGTGAATTTCAGCATCACCTTTTTCTTCAAAATTGTTTTCAACATTTATAAAATTCCAGGCATTGAACTTAGTACTTTACATATATTATTTCAATTAATATAACAATATTATATGGCTAGGCATGATTATTGCTACAGACTGCAATAAACATTTTGTAACTTAACATCTGATACTTTTGATATGACAAAAACTATATTAAGGACAATCTTTAAGTCTCAATTAGCAATGTTGTTGTTGTTGTTATGTGCCGTCGAGTCGGCCCCGACTCAGAGCGACCCCTCCTTGGGTTTCCGAGGCAGTATCACTGTGGAAGTAGATTGCCCCGTCTTCCTTCCAAGGAGTGGCTGGTGGGTTTGAACTGCCAGCCTTCTGGTTAGCAGTCAAGTGCCTTAGCCACTATGCTACCAGAGCTCCCAAAAATATGCATTGAGTATTTCCCCTTTCTAACATTGCTATAACATCAACTTCAGCATTATATTAATTACATAGAACTAATTATAGAGATTAATTAATTATAAAGAAATAGCCTCCAGCTACTACATACGTATCATACTTATCTTCATTTAAGCTTGTGCAGCTTTTATATGGAGAAGGTGGTCAGGTCTGAGAACAACAGGATCTAACTTGAGGTCAAGAGCATTCCTCATCTAGTGGGGCACAGTGCATCCAGTCATGGATGCTAGACAGAAGCATCCTTTTTGGTTGTGAACTGGAAAGCACTCACCTACACAGGAGAGCTTTCCCTGGTGGTGGTGAAGGAGAAAAGAGTGACAACAAAACAGGGGGCCCTCGTGAAGTGTCATGTAAGTTGCATCAACGCATACTATCACATACTGAGTCCAACCCATACTATCACAACAGTAGATAACCTGATCAGAATCCACTTTCTTCTCTCTTCTATGATTTACTTTTCCATCTGTTCTCTAGCAGCAAAATGACTTCCACAAATCTATACCACTTTAACCTCCCAAAAGGAGCCCTCATGGCGTGGTGCCTAAGGCATCTCATTGCTCACCAGAAGGCTGGCGTTTCAAACCCACCAGCCACTCCGTGGAAGGAAGACTGGGCAATCTACTTCCATAAAGATTTACTGCCTCAGAAACCCAAAGGGGTTTGCTGTGAGTTGGAATTGACTCAATGGCAGTGAGTTTGGTTTTGGTTTTTAACCTCCCAAAGAGAAACAAGGGAAAGATTGTCCATAACAGGAGAAAATGAGGTGAAGCTGGGGCAAACCTGAGGTCTGGCACAGTGTCAGAGAAGGATGGGAGAGCACGCCATCGGAGGGGAGAACTCTGGAAGTCAAGTCCTAGACTCAGAGGCCAGTTATCCGCACTTGGAGCTCTCCCTCCTGACTGAAGTGTGAAAAGTCTGGAGTTCTTTCCTTAAGAACAGCAGTATTCTGTTTTAGTCTTTTCTATTACCTCTCAGGATCAGAGGAACAAAGGTCATAACTTAGCAGTAACATTCTAAAGGAAGTCCCTACACTGCACTCCACTTAGATAAGGATTCCAAACCTGGTCTCAGCTGAGTCTCAGTTTTTCTAATTGTAAAGTGAGCTAATGGTTGGTTTTCTGATTACCTCAAGGGATTATCCTGGGATCAAATGACCCAATACATATAAAAGAACTTTTAACAAGTGTAAAAATATCATCAACATGGAAAGAGATATTGTTATTTTGAAATCTAGGCCAAGCCTCTAACATCATCTCAAGGAGTTAAATTTAAGGAATTCCATTAACTGGGAAGATTTATCTACACAACACAAATGATTTATTTCAAATATTCACGTGTCTAAAATTGTTTCTTTTGGCAGGGTGGTAACAGGGACTAATCAATAGCTGTTCTCACACACCCAGAAAATAATGGACAAAATGTTAACTTACGTTAAGTCTTCAGACTTATTTATTTTTAACGTAGAAGATAAACTTTTCCTAAGAAACACATTTTCACAACATTTCAAGTACATTTCATAAACTAATTGCTAGAGTAATAATGTCTCAACAGTTGGAAATACAAAAAGTAATTATTTCAAAATTCATTTTGGCAAACATCAGAATCACGTGGAAAGCTTGTTAAAACACGATTGCTGGGTCCCACCCCAGAGACTCGACTCTGGTTCGGGCTTGAGAATCTGCATCTCTGTCAAGTTCTCGGATGACGCCGGCGCTCCTGCTCTGTGGCTCATACTTTGAGAACCAGTGTTTTAATCTACATCTGCTTTGAAACTGTTCCTCAGAAACAGGATGGCAAGATTTTGTGTCATGTGTTTTAGACATGTTACCAGCAGGGAGCAGGCCCTGGAGGAGGGCAGCATGCTTGGTGAAGTGGAGGGTCAGTGACAGACAGGAAGACCCGCAGCGAGACAGACTGACACAGCGGCTGCTACAATCGCAACAAGACGGACTGACAGCGGCTGCAACAATCGCAACGAGACGGACACAGTGGCTGCTACAATCGCAACGAGACGGACACAGCGGCTGCAACAATCACAACGAGATGGACACAGTGGCTGCAACAATCTCAACGAGACGGACTGACACAGCGGCTGCAACAATGGCAACGAGACGGACTGACACAGCGGCTGCTACAATCCCAACGAGATGGACACATTGGCTGCTACAATCACAACGAGACGGACTGACACAGCGGCTGCAACAATCGCAACGAGATGGACTGACAGCGGCTGCAACAATCGCAACAAGATGGACACAGTGGCTGCTACAATCGCAACGAGATGGCCACAGCGGCTGCAACAATGGCAACGAGACAGACTGACATAGTGGCTGCAACAATCGCAACAAGATGGACACAGTGGCTGCTACAATCGCAACGAGATGGACACAGTGGCTGCAACAATCACGAGATGGACACAGCAGCTGCAACAATGGCAATGAGACGGACTGACACAGCGGCTGCTACAATTGCAACTAGATGGACACATTGGCTGCTACAATCACAACGAGACGAACGGACACAGTGGCTGCAACAATCGCAACGAGACGGACTGACAGTGGCTGCAACAGTGGCTGGAACAAAGCGACTGTGAGGACGGCCCAGCACTGGGCTCTGTTTCACTCTGTGGTGCACAGGCACGCTACCAGATGGAAGCGGCTTGACTGCACGGCATCTAACAACAACAATTCTGAACCTTAAACAAAAACAAACGAAAAACCCAATAATATATCTAGAGTAAAAGGGTATTTTATCTAAAAGGATATAATTAGTCAGATATCCCTACAGCACAATGAGCAAACAATTTTTCTAATTGAAATAAACAAAATAACATCTTCCCTTTTTCTTCTTAAATTTGATCATAGTGCCCCCAAGTGGATGAAAACATTACAAACAAGACAGGAAAACAACAATTCTCAGTAGGGATAAAACCCAAAACCCCACAGCCCTAGAGCTGATTCTAACTCAGTGACCCAGCAGGTCACAGCAGAACTGCTCCATAGGGTCCCAGGGCTGTACATCTTTATGGAGCACAGTGCCGTATCTTGAGCCCATGGAGAGACTGGTGGGTTTGCCCTGCTCACCGTCAGGTTAGCAGCTGAGCCCTATATCCACTGCGCCACCAGAGCTCCTCTTTCCTAGGGTCAGGTTTATGTAAATTTATCTTTGTATTGGTCAGAATACTCAACCTGGCACTTTGCCCAGAATACATTTAGCACAGGTTAAACACGAACAAACACATTTTCAGAAGGGCCCTCCACTCTTGCCTTTGGTGTCTTATCTGTGTTGGACCAAGTGATCCCCCAATTTTTGAGCTTTTAAATTCCATGATGCTACAAAGCAACAACAAACAATATTTAGAATAATGCGGACTATAAAGAAATAAGTAACAGAGCTGTGACGATAGAGTATTAATGATTCAGCTAGGGTTTAAAAAGAAAATGAGTCCTACTTAAATGACTGAGTATAATGCCAGTCATTACATGAGCTCCAGTTAAACACTTCCCCCATCACCAGTAGAGGATATTGGTAATTGTCTACTTGTGCCAGATATCAGAAGAATATTGTAGAGGGTATTTGTCTTTCTGGATATCATCAGTTATGTCTTCATGGTACCCTCTGTAGAAATGTGTGTATTAGTTTCTAGTGCTATAATTCATAAAAAAAACCTCTTCAGCTGAACATAGTTTAAGCTTTGACTTGTAGATAAGGAGTCAATAAGTTTGGGGGCCTTAGTTAATGTCACAAAAAGGACATCATTGACATATGAAAATGATAAATAACAAAACACCAATAAACAGGCTTGGAGGTAAAGACTGGACAGTGACTAAATTTTTCTTAATTCTAATTTTCTTACCTGCCTATATCTTTCTCTCTGCCTTTCTCCCTCCTTCTCATTAGCATTTACACATGCCCATCTCTTCTTCGATTTTCATCAATCTTTGGATTTCAGGAAAGGCTCTTTTCTTTTAAACATACACTCAATGTCTTGTAATTGTTCAAATCATCAAACTGTGTGACAGAAGGACAGAACTTTAAAGGACAGAAACACATGATCTGCTGGCCCCAACCAATGCTACAATGTTACTGATGCTGTAAGGAGCTAATGAATAAATTTTACCTCTTTGTGTTTTCTCCAGCTTCCTTAGACACATGTATTTCTCATATGAAACACCCAGAAAAGTCTCATGTTATTTCATGCCAATTAGCAAATTGTTAACGTGTCATGTTAATAATAATAATAAAAAAAGCAATTGACCTAAGTAGAAGGGCTAATTAAATGGAGTAAGATAATTAAACAATTCTCAATATGTAATCAAAAATTATGGCTGGAAGTGTTTCACAATGTTGTCTTTTTGTTTCCAAGTATGGGCCTATCTGCAAAATTCTAATCAGTGTATCCATATGCACAAAAGGCAGATCCAGTGCAGATGTTAATTTGTTGCATGATAGAAATCAGGTGTTCAATTACAAGTAATGGGATGGATGAGACGAAGTCCAAGATTTCCATTTAGCTGAACACATGCATCTCAACCAATAAATGATTGCAAAGCGTTCACAGTGGAATTAGCTACTAACATGCACCCAAGGCACATCACGTTCAACTCCTTTATTATCCTCATTATATAATATTCACATCCCCAGCCCTGTGTGCTACCCAATTTGCCACTGATTTAGGAGTCTGAATATCTGGTGATCTAAATTCTATTTATTATACCTGAATTCTCTTAAAAGGATGATTTTGATTTTTATCTAGACTTCAGAGCACTTTAACAGCAAGAATTTTGTTTCCTAATTTTACATTTAAACAATCAAAATCATTTGCTTGACTAGTAAATTCCTTCAATTGGTTACATGAAGATATTCTAAACTTTTAACACGTAAAACCTATTTCAACAATGTCTCTCAACATAGTATCAAAATTTAGCAAAGGGAATACAGGAGATTAAGTATAATCACTTGGCTAAAACACATTATGCACATTTTATTTTTATATAATTTACTACAAAGGCACAGGCTTAAAACAGAGTTATGAATTAGGATACTCAGTAGGCCATACCTCAAGACTGTTACAATTGTGAGAGAATGAATAAATACCAGATTGATGCCAAAATCAAGACCCTAATATTTCCAAATGAGTTACTATATAACAAACAGGGCTGGGGATCTATAACCTCAGTGTCAGATAACCACAGAGGACAGATACTACGGAGAAGATCTCGTGATTAGATGGTAGAGTGTTAGCAGTGCAAAGTAATGGGGATGTCATTATTTTACAAGAACACATAAAGAAGGTTTTAAAAAATAAAGTGCATTAATTTTTAATTCCTTGCATTCTTTTATCTAAATGAAATTAATTAAAAAATAGATGACTACCAAAGTTCAAGTTATTAGGAGGGACTAGTCTCTTGAGAACAGTATTGTGTTAGGAAAGCAGAAGGTCAGAGACAAAGGGAAGACCCCCAATGAGATGGACTGACCCAGTGGTTGAAACAATGGACTCAAACAGGACAACGATTTTCAAGATGGCACAGGATCAGGCGGGGTTTCTGTTGTGTACAGGGTCACTATGAGTCTGAACCGACTCAGCCCCAAACAAGGCCCTTAACTTATTAAACAAATAATAAATGCTGTTTCTGAGTATGTGGCAATTAGCAGAGCTGCAAAAATTACCATATTTTTTTTCTACAAACAGCATGCCTGTGTAAATAACATGTACACACATATAGTGAGTGGGCAGACATGAAGAAATTCTGCTAAAATGTTCTGGCTTAGCATACCCATGTATAAGCTACACATGTCTTGTGACACTTCCAGAAGTGAATTTTGGCCTTATTCACCCTTATTCAATAGTCTGAAAATGCTACTTCTGATTATATTTGCACAACAAAGGTATAAACCATGATCAAGAAGCATGATTAATTTTGGTAGTACCCTGGTAACTGGAAATAAACAACAATTGTGTCTGCTCTGTGGTGGTTGGCATCTGGTCCTCAAGGCAGGGAGTTCCTTGTAGCTGATCCACACCCAGGTACGTTGTGCTGGAGACAGGGGGAGGGTTGGGTAGAGGGCTGTGTGTAGGGCTGCCACAGGTGGAGTAAGGGCTCATCTTGCAGTGGGCAGGGGCATTTGCCTGTGTGTGCCCAGGTTCTGTGGTGCTAGTCACACCTGAAGCCAGGTAGCAGGACGATGTGTGTACAGGTGTGCACTGCCTCATAGCCCTGCAGGCCTCCCAGGTGGACAGTTGGACCATTCTCATCCCAGCAAGGGATGCGTGGCTCTCACACTTGCCCCACGGCATCTGAGTGGGTGGGAAAGTCAAATAGTCTGAGCATGGTGGCCAGCCAGATAGATGGGGCAGAATGTGTGCACATGGCTATGTTATGCCAGCTTTGTCTGTCTGAGTGGCCTCTCTGGTCCGGGGTGTACAGATCTGAATATTTCCTGTGCTGGGGCCAGTTACTCTGGTGAGGGCTGTTTCTGGACGAGAAAAAAAGTGATCTCTTCCTGCACTGAACAAATCCATCTACAGAGCAGGGAAAGAATCCTGCTGGAAGAAGGGCTGCTTTGGAAACTTGAGGGTAGGCTGGTGAGGGTCTGCTTGCTGGGAAGCAAACCACCATGTCAACAGGCATCGAGATGACGACTTAACACTGTATCTGTTGGACAGGGAAAAAAAAAAACAAAGTAGAAGGTAACAGGATGTAAAAAATACTGGTATAACTCACTGATCAAAATAAGAAGTGGGGTTGCACACTATGCCAAAAAACTAATGAGTGGATTATTTCCAAAAAATACAGCTCATAACACAGGTAGGGGAGGAACTTAAACCAACAGTTGTAAAGTGGTGACCTTGTGGCCAAATCTGGATGAAGATGTGCTTCAAAAGGACAGTATTAAAAACAAACAGTTGATTCCGTTTTGTAGGGCGCATTCTCTGAGACCCATAATTCTGACTAGACCACTCCCCGTGATCTTACACTTAATTACATCACATGTTTATCTGGCTTGCCTGGCCTTTGGTGGCATTTGAGTTGGAAAGCTCATACTGTGTTCTAGCAGACAGTATGCCAAGAGATTTAGAGGACAAGTCCTGGAATCAGATAAATTGGGTTAAAATCTTGTCTACTTACTAGCTGTGTGACTTTGGGCAAATTTATAACCTCTTTATGCCTCAGTAACCTCATCTGTAAACTGATATTATAGAAGCCATCACCTAGAGTTGTAAAAACTAAATAAGAAAATATATTTACAGATGTAGATGAACTTAAGCTTCTTTATTTTGAGGTGCAGGTATAAAAAGTTATCTACTATATCACCTTGTTAAAAGTAATTAAATAGCTGAGTACTGTAAAAGGGTAATTGCCTACAAGATTATGGATACAAGCTCTATTAAAAAAAAAAAATCCTACTACAATTAAGGGAATCTTTGCAGTACATTCCCATCATTAGTACAGCAAGGACAAAACTACTACAATAATCCTGTTGATCTACTGACTACATGTTTCTTTATGAGCTTACGCTGAACAACACTGACGAAAACACATGTATTAGAAACCTTGACAAGAATTACATGCCACACAGAGTTCACTTAAAGGTTAATAGTAAGAGTTGCAGGTTGATGGGATGCAACATTGAATACTACATTAGTGGAAGTCACACCCATGTTTCTTGGGAGACTCTTGGAACTTAATTTAAAAACTTCACTGGAAATCTTATTCTCATTTTTCCAACAAAACTTGAGATAAGAGAGGTCAGCAGAGCTTAGAGAAAAGCCTGGACTAGATCTCACTACTGGGGAGAAGGAAAAGTTATAACAGGACAGGACTTCTCTAAGAAGTTCCCTTGGCAATTGGGTTTCTCCAAACCCAAACTTTACCATTGTTGTTATGTGCCGTCAAATTGGACCCGACTCATAGCGACCCTTCCTTGGGTTTCCAAGGCAGTATCACTACGGAAGTAGATTGCCCCATCTTCCTTCCAAGGAGTGGCTGGTGGGTTTGAACCACCAGCCTTCTGGTTAGGAGTCAAGTGCCTTAGGCACTATGCTACCAGAGCTCCCAACTTTACCACAGTATGAATTAATATCCATAGAGTAGGGGAGGTACCATGCATGAGAGTGCTGAAAAGGGGAAGTGGATGAGATTTTTAGGAAAGAGAAACAGCTGAAAAGGCCATCAAAAAGCATGTGTGGATACAACTATTTATCTAAAAAGAAAATAATCATTGCACACAGTGAGATTTTTATGAAAGAGAAATAGCTGAGAAAGCTGTCAAAAAGCATGTGTGGATACAACTATTTATTTAAGAAGTAAGATAATCATTGCACACAGTGAAAAAAGCAAAGAAAGGAACAAAAGATGCTGCCTCTGAGAGTGCAGAAGCACCCCGTTCCAGGTGAGCAATTCTAAAAGAACACTGGGAAGCGCAGTGCAAAGAAAGAAAGACTCACATGTGTGCCAATGTGGAAGGGGATTAAAGATTAAACTGGACGAAAATTATGCAAAGGACTAATACACAACAATCTCCTTCAATGTGGCACAGTATTCTGGGGAAAAACCAAACATGACTAACAAAATAAAACAAACAAAACCAAATCACAACCAAAAGCTGTACATTAAAATATCAAGGTTATTGGGTTAACTAAGAAACTGGAAAAACCACAATCTAGCAAGCATAGAGAAACAAGAAGAAAGGAAACAAAAATGACTTGGGCAGAAATGAATGAACTAAAGATAAAAAGAAGAATACAACCAAGTGTTAGTCTTTTAAAAAGAGTAGTAGGGCAAATGGGGAGCATGATAAACTCCTTTAGGGATAATGAAAATTAAAAAAAGATACCAAAATACATGAAATGAAAAAATGGAATTAAAAAAAGGGAGCTATAGATATATAGATAATTTTTATACATTATACTTCACCTTGTGGGAGCTCAGGTAGTGTAGTGCCTAAGGTTCAAACCCACCAGCCACTCCTTGGAAGGAAGATGGGGCAATCTACTTCCGTAGTGATACTGCCTCGG
>NW_006921946.1:202609-210165 GCF_000298275.1 Orycteropus afer afer | reverse complement strand
AGGAGAGACCCATCATTGCATCTAGATGGCAGCTTGCTAGCTTTTAAGATCCCAGTCGCTACTCGCCAAAGTAGGAGGTGGAACAATGTTTTATATAGTATGTTATGCCAACTGAGCTTGATGAGTGGACATGAGCAAGGAAGATCACTGGGGCGTTGTGTATGGTGACTGAAATAAGAGACATTCAGTGTTCATCTGGGGACTAGGTTGGTAAAATGTGATCAGTAATTTTGGAATGTCATATAGTATCAAGAAGCAATGACCTAGGAGACTAGGTAACAATGCACACTTAAATGCCTGGTGTTCAATGGAAAATATTAAGGAGTTGATTATAGCATAATTTATCTAAATTTAAAACACATACACATAAAAAATACTCCATATTTTACAAAGATATGTAACATTTAAGAATACTTATAAAATATAGAGTAGGTACCTACAGGGCAGGGGCAGATTGAGAGATAAGATCAAACATGAAAAGATTAAGGAGTAGCATAAGGGACTGGCATGGTGGGCCATGAAATAAGGAATAGAGGCTTCAATTTCTGTGCCTCAAATTGCAAAGAAACAAATAAGGTAATAAGGTAAATCCATCAGAAGTCTCTGGAACAAGCAGAATTGTGTACAGATTATACAGGAGAAAAACATGACTATTTTTAATTTTTTTTTAACTTTTAAATAAAAATCTTACAATTGTTGAGGCAAGCATGACTTTGAGAGATGACTTCAATTTCATACAATAATCTTTTGAAAGACATCCTCCCTACATTTTTCCTAGCACGTCATTAATCTTGGTGAAACTTAAAATGATGATTTCAGGTAACTTTGTGACTAAAATATTTCAGAACACATTTGATATCTGATTCTTATTTTTGGTGATAAATTTATTGCTTAAGTTCCTTTTAAGACCCTTGTCCTTGAGACAAAGTATATGTGAACTGCTGTATGAAAAGTGAATTTGCTCTGTAAATCTTCACCCAAATCCTAATAAAAAAAAAAAAAAAAAAAAAAGGAAAAAAAAAAGAAAAAAAAAAAAAAAAAAAAAGACCCTTGTCCTGTTAGATTTAGTTTAACCAGTTATTTCTGAGATACAATCTAGAATTTCAAAAGTCTATTAACCACACCTATGTTTCCAATAAGTTGCCATGTAGTGTCAAAGGAAGGAGCTCTAGTGGTGTAGTGGTTAAGGCATTTGGCTGCTAACCAGAAGGTTGGTGGTTCGAACCCACCAGCCATTTCACAGAAGAACGAGGAGGCAGTTTGTTTCCATAAAGATTTATAGCCTTGGCAACCCAATGGTGGTGGCTATGAGCTGGAATTGACTTGATGGTAGTGAGTGAGGTCAGAGGAACTTGAACTTCATATATTACATGGTAACCATATATTGACATCATTACTGATAAAAGATTTTCCCCAAATTGTGATAAATGCTGAAACAAAGTAATTGGGCGGGAAAGAAATCAGTACCTCAGAAAGCTGAAAGCAACTTAGGAATTCCACTTAGTGTTACAGCAATTTAAAAATCATACTAAGTTTCAAAATGCTCTGAACTCCATTCTTTCAAGTTCAATAACACAATAAAAAATTAAATTGTACCAAATTAAAGAAACATTTAAAATTTCATGATTGTTAACCTTTCTCAACCATAAATCATTTTAACCAAGTTTGTTGTGGGTATGCTCCTGAATTTGGAACTAAATTTATATCTCAGCTCTTAAAAATATTCAAACTAATTATTTCAGAATGAATGCAGAATGACACTTTAATTAGTAATGCATCTCCTGGCAATTAAGATTCTCTTTGCTTCTCTCAGCAATTAAAATGGCAAGGCATATTATTAAGGTCCCATGATTCTTCATATCTCTTCCTGACAATTAACCATGGGAAACATTAAAGGTAAGATCAGAGCTGCAATCCATTCACTGAATATTTGATAGCAGAATAAACACATTTCCCCCCTTGCCTCGTAATTTTTCATTTTACTCATATTACCTATCAATCATTAATGCAATTTGTGCTCTGTTTGACAAAGTTCAACTTTTTATTTCATATAATTTATCACAACCAATTGATTTTGCAGAAATACAACTTGTAAGGATATTTAATTAAGAAATAATTTTTAACCCATTTATTCATGACACAACTGTAATGGTCAGAACATGAAATATGTGGAGTGTATATAATGCTGTTAGAAATACACCGAGAAACAGGACAGTGCCAATAGGAGAAGGGCTTCAGCTCCAAGCCGCATTTAGGATTCTGTCATGCAGGCTGCCCTGTGAAAAAATGGTCACATTGTCACAGGGAAGAAGAAGGATTGTCGGAGTGGAGGTCTCCTGAGCCTCTCCAGCTACCTGTTTCAAAAGGGCCCAGAAGTTTCCTCAAAACAAGTGGAGTAGGGAAAACAGTAGAATGGGCATGGGCACGGGCATTAGCTGAGAGTCTGCTCATGAGGAAGATTAATGACAGAGAAGATAGACTCCCTTTCTTGGTGTATTTGTGCTTGTTGTTGTTGTTATTTGCCATTGAGTCGGCCCCCAACTCATAGCGACCCCTCCTTGGGTTTCCGAGGCAGTATCACTACGGAAGTAGGATTGCCCAACCTTCCTTCCGAGGAGTGGCTGGTGGGTTTGAACCGCCAGCCTTCTGGTTAGCAGTCAAGTGCCTTAGCCACTATGCTACCAGAGCTCCCAGTGCTAGGGTTAGTAAATGTACCAGGTTGGCAGGGTTTGGTTATGTACAAGAGCAGAAGAAACAGGGTGGAGATGCTATTCAGGCAACCAAGAAGCACATGAAGAAACGCTCACCATCATTAGCCATTAAACTCTGAAGTCTCATTGCCTTCGAGTTGTTTCCGACTCACAGTGACCCGCGTTGGGTTTCCAAGGCTGTAAATATTTATGGAAACAGATCATCCAAGATGTCATCTCACGCCAGCACTAATAGCAAAGTTCAACAAGACAGAAAACAACAAACACTGGCAAGGGTACAGAGAGATTAGAACTCTCATACATGGCTAATGGGACTGTAAAACAGTATAGTCACTGTAGGAAATGTTATGTGGAGTGTACTTCCTTACAAAGTTGGAAATACAAATTTCCAATCAATCACACTACTAGGAATATATCCTAAAGAGGTGAAATCAGGGACAGAAATAGAGATATGCACACCCATGTTCATCTCAGCAGTATTCACAATAGAAAAGAGATGGACACAACTTAAGTGCTCGTCTACAGAAGAATGGCTAACCAAACTATGGTACATACATGCAGTGGAATGCTATGGAGCACTAAGGAATAATGAATTACCTCATAATGTGGATGTACTTGGAGGACATTAAAACCAAACCAAACTTACTGCCATTGAGTCAATTCTGACTCATAGCAACCCCCCTTGGGTTTCCAAGGTGGTAGATCTTTACAGAAGTAGATTGCCCCATATTATTTCCATGGAACAGCTAGTGGATTTGAACTGCTGACCCTCTGGTTAGCAGCCAGATGTCTTATCCACTATGACATTAGTCTGAATAAAATATGTCAATCACAGAAGTACAAATATTGTTTGAGTCCATTATTATGAAAAAGTCAAGGAAAGACTTATGCAGGGCAGGGAATTTTCGTTGTTGCTTAGCAGGGATGGGAAAGGAGGGAAGGGAAAACCTATGACTAGTTAAGAGACATGTGTTGATCTGAGTGAAGGAAAAGTCAATACAAGAAATTTGTGTGATTAGCACAGTGTCACCAAGGAAAAGGAAGACATGGAGAGGTAATAAGAGGTACAGACAACAAAGGTAAATATTATTATATATACAATCCTGCATTATTAGTAATAACAAACATTAATCTACAGAAGGGAGCTCTAGAGGCATAGTTCCTAAGGCATTTGACAGCTAATCAGAAGGCTGGCAGTTCAAATCCACCAGCCACTCCTCTTCACCTAGGAAGGAAGACTGGGCAATGTACTTCTGCAGAGGTATCACCTCAGAACCCAAGGAGGTGTCGCTATGAGTCGAATCAAGTCAATGGCAGTGAGTTTTGTTTTTGTTTTGGTTAATCTACAAATGGATGCATAGGTAGACAGGCAAGAAGATCAGGCATGGGTAGGCAAATGGGAATATACTTATGACCACACATAGGTCTGGCAGAAAATATTCATACGTACATACTTGTATGTGCTATAAAAATATCGATATGCATAATAGAGCTAACAGAGACAATATTAGGGTAACTTCTAGCCACATCCAAGCACCTAGAAGGAGTGAGTCATTGGGACTGCAGGTTGGGACCATGGTTGTGGTGGACAACAAGCTCAACTGGCACAACACAGTACACAAAATCATTCCTTTGCATTTACACTGATGAGTAGTGACTGGGTTCTGAAAAGCTTGTAAGTGGCAAACTAAGATGCAACTATTGGTGTTTCCTGTCTGGAGCAAAGAAGAGTGAAGAAAATCAAGACATTAGTCCAAGGGACTAATGGATCATGAGAACCTCAGCTTACATGACCCTGAGACCAGAAGAACTTGATGGTGCCCAGCTACCAATGCCAACCACTCAGAATGGGATCAAAATTTGAGATCCTGGATAGAGTGGGAGAAAAACAAATGAGGAACAAAATTCAAAAACATAAAAAAGACAGGATTACTGGTCAGATAGAATGTGTAAGACCCATAAGACTATGGCCTTGAGTCATCCTTTGGGCATGGAATTGGACTCAATTCCATGGTTCAACTCTCAACTAAAAAACAGACAGGCCTATGGACTGAAAAACTACACCAGGGAGATTCACTCCTTAGAACAGTCAACTATGGGAGAAGTGAAGGGAAGTATTTGCACAGGGAGAAAGCTAGACAGGCAGGAATGCTTAATTAAGAAGAACACAGGGAAGGAGCAACCACAATGAGAGTTGTTACACTGTGGGGATTGTAATCAGTGTTGTGAAATAAAATGTGTATGAATTATTGAATGTAAAATGAATCTCCTTTGTAAAATTGCACTCAAATCACAATAAAAAGTTAAAAGAAAGAGAGTTGAGTTAGTAAAAGCACGTTCAGGGTATATGAACATATCAAGTAGGCTGAAGTTGGGAGTTTGTGCTGGGTATAAACAGGAGAGAAATTGGAAAGACGAGATGGGGTCAGACTTCTGAACAATTACGTCAGACTGAAGAGTTGGAATCTAACCCTACGGACAAGGGTGGAGCAGTACTCTTGTTTTTGTTTTTAAACTAGAGATGTAAATAGAAATCCTGACTTAATGAATAGGTTGTATCCAAACCAAAAAAACCAAACCCACTGCCATGGAGTTGATTTTAACTCACAGTAACCCCCACTGGGTTTCCGAGGCAGTCATTCTTTACAGAAGTAGATTGCTCAGTCTTCCTTCCTAGGTGAAATACAGGAAAATGGGTAGAAAAGTTGTTTGTTGTGAGGGTAGTGATTGAATTAGGGCATGCAGAAGGAATGGAAGGGGATTTAGTTGTGGGAAATGCTAGAGAGAGAGAGAGGGATTAACTAATCTGGGTGAAGAGGAAGTTGTAAATTAAGATAAATCTAATGCTTAATCTAAGTGGAAGAAAGGCTAAGGCTACCAATTTCACAAAGATGGAAAGCAGCTGATACTCAAATTTTCTCTAATTGGTCTATGGACTATTACTATATCCTTTCAATCCAGTATTAAAAGAGAAACTTTTAAACAATTTTCCTCCCAAAAGCATTGATAAATGAGGTAAGTAAAAACAGTGTTTCTTTTAAAAATCATGCATTTATGTGCTCTTCTCCTGTGATTTAAATAATAATGCTTTGTTCTTAATGATATAAATGATTCCAGGATAGAATAGAGATTTTAATACCTGTAAACCCTTCACAAGGATCTTCACAAGGTAAACCCTCTGTTGTATCCAGAAAGTTGGCGATTTGAGCCTAGCCAGCGGCTCTGTTGGAGAAAGACCTGCTGATCTGCTTCCATAAAGATTACAGCCGAGAAAACCTTATGGGCTTACTCTGTCGCGTGGGGTCACTGTAAGTCGAAAATCAACCCAACAGCACCTAACAACAGTAACAAATCCTTTTTGTTTTCTGCTCATATCATCAACACTGGTATCAGCGAGCATTACAAATGTGTTGACTTTTCTTTCAATAATCAAGAAATCTTATTTGTCCAGCTAAAACAAACTCATTTTGTTTTAAATATTTTTACATACGGAGTTGTGGCCATGATGCTATACTCTATTACCAATGCCCTATTCTGGTAAACTCATAGTGACCCCTCCTTGGGTTTCCGAGGCGGTATCACTAAGGAAGTAGATTGCTCAACCTTCCTTCCGAGGAGTGGCTGGGGGGTTTGAACCATCAGCCTTCTGGTTAGCAGTCAACTGCCTTAGGCACTATGCTACCAGAGCTCCCCATATAGATGGAAGTAGTAAATACTGCTCATGAGCATATGTTATCATTTATGAAAAGAATACTAAATATACTGTTGTTGTTAGGTGTTGTCAGATTGCCTCTGACTCACAGTGATCTCATGTACAACAGAACAAAACACTGCCCAGTCTTGTGCCATCCTCACAATCTTTGCTATACCTGAGCCCATCGTTGCAGCCACTGTGTCTATCCATCCCGATGGCCTTGCCCTTTTTTGCTGACCCTCTATATTACCAAAAATAATATCCTTCTCCAGGGAATAGCCCCTTCTGACAACATGATCAAAGTTTGAGGAGTATTACAGCTGTACTTCTTCCAAGACACATTTGTGTGCTCTTCTGGCAAACCATGGTATTTTCAATATTCTTTGCCAATTCCACCAACTCAAAGGCATTAATTCTTCTTCAGTCCTCCTTATTCATTGCCCAGCTTTCACATGCATATGAAGCTACTGAAAATACAATCACTTAGGTCAAGCAGTGTTATTTCTATCACCAAGGCTGTATTTTCCAACTACTGGTGATATTTCTTTGTTTCCAACTTTTGCATTCCAATTACAAGTGATATTCAACACATCTTGATGGCATGTTTGGTCAATTTCAGACTGCAGAAGTTGGTAAAAATCTTCAATTAACTTGTCTTTGGCTTTGGTGGTTGGTGCATAAGTTTGAATAATAGGAGTATTAACTGGTCTTCCTTGTACACAACGCAAATGCAATGCACTGCCATGGAGTTGGATCCGACTCATAGCGACCCCTTCTTGGGTTTCCAAGGTGGTATCACTACAGAAGTAAGTTGCCCAACCTTCCTTCCAAGGAATGGCTGGTTGTTGCAGAATGCCAGCCTTCTGGTCAGCAGTCAAATGTCTTAGGCACTCTATCATCACAGCTCCCAGTCTTCCTTGTAGGTGCATAGATATTAACCTATCACTGACAGCATTGTACTTTAGGATAAAAAAACTCACTGCCGTGGAATCGGATCCGACTCCTAGCAGTCCTGCTTGGGTTTCCGAGGTGGTGTCTCTATGAAAACAGACTGCTCACTCTTCCTTCCAAGGAGTGGCTAGTGGGTTTGAACTGCCAGACTTCTGGTTAGCAGTCAAATGTCTTAGACACTATGCCACTAGAACTCCTTT
>NW_006921946.1:194237-195664 GCF_000298275.1 Orycteropus afer afer | reverse complement strand
GTTGTTGTTAAGGAGCCTTTCACAGAGTCCCTGGTGGGATCAGATGGTTAAGCCCTTGACTACTAGCCAAGAGGCCAAGGTATTAACCTACTCAGAGGCAGCCAAGAAGACAGGCCTTGTGATCTGCTTGAGAAAGGTAACAGCCTTGAAAACCCTATGGAGCAAGTTCTACTCTGCACATATGCGGTTGCCATGAACAGGAACTGGCTTTACAGTGACTGTCAACAACATCGGGGAGTCTTTTGAATTTTCTAGTCCACTGTCACCTTTTGCAACTGATGAAACTGAGGCCAAGAAAGACAAGATGATTTGCCCAAGTTAGTGGCACTTTTGGGATCAAAAGCGCAAGTCTCTTGTCTCTGAAACCAGAGCTCACTCTGTGTAACAGTTATTGAGGCTCCCTCCATTTGTCCCACTGCTCGGCCACATACACCAGAGGGAAGGTCTGAGCAGAAACATTTTGAGCTAATGTCCCAAACTTTTTTGACCTCGCACAATGCTTATACTTAAATAAACCAAAGATTTTGCTCTATTAACTCAAGTGTTAATATTTCCAAATTTCTGGATGCATGCAAAGGATAAAAAGTACCACTCTTTCTTTAGAAAATACAAATATTTTATAACAACACTTTAATTAAAAAGTGAAATGGTTACATTACAATTCTGTACATTAACTGTTTATAAAGTATCCTATATAGATTGCTCTTCCAAAAGCTACATTTGGAAAATGAATCAATCACTTATTAAGAACCTTAAGAACTTTGTTGGAAGTTTTGGTAAAACTACAAGATGTGAGTTCTCTTTGAAATAAGGATTAGCAAGACTATGGAAAGTTCAAATTGCAATTTCAATCTAAACATAAGTATATAAACACACACACGTGTGTGTGTGTGTGTGTGAGAGAAAGAGAGAGAGAGAGAGAGAGAGAGAGAGAGAGAAAGAGAGAGAGAGAGTGAGTTCAGGTGAAGGTCTTGGCATTAAAGCATTATTCAACAGTTACTTTAGATAAGGATGTGCACAGTAGTGATTCTAAAAGGTAGGTTTAAAATGAGCGATCAATACATTTTAAATGATATTTTATCATGTTTTCAGTGAAGCAGCAGTTTCAGACAGCAGTTAGGGTTGCCATTCAACAATTCCTATACAAGTTGTTCAGTGACACCAGTTACATTTTTGTCAATGCTGGAATATTCACATTTTTTCTGTTATGATTGTTCTGTAAGAGATCATTTTTTATGGGAAAGATCAGACCTATCCTTTTTGTAAGGTCTGAACCCTGCAAGCAAATGACACCTTGACACAGTATTTTCCTTGCTTTGGTCACCAGACGATCCCTTAAATTGGCTGAGCATCTGCAGTGTAGTAAATTACTTAGTATGGCTTTTCTACCCATAAGTCATTGTAAACTCAGTGGTGGAATGAGCAAC
>NW_006921946.1:169944-193832 GCF_000298275.1 Orycteropus afer afer | reverse complement strand
TTTGGGAGGAACGGTTGGAGAAAGGGCTGGAGGGAGGCAGCATGTCTGGCCTTGCAGTAATAGGCCTTGGGTTACTGCTGGTAATCCTGTCTTCCTCTCGTGGGATTAGAGGAGGTCAGAACATGTGGCCTCCTTGCCGTTTTTGCAGTGCATCATAAGCAAAATTTGTTGTTGCTGTTGTTAGATGGCAATGTTCACTTCAAGCAACCCTATGTGACAGAGTAGATCTGCCCGCTAGGGTTTTCTCGGCTGTAATCTTTACAGAAGCAGACCACCAGGTTTTCCTCCTGCAGAACAGTTGGGTGGGTTTGTACTGCTAACCCTTCAGCCAGCTGCCAGTCTCCATCTCTGCCATCAGGGCTCTTTATAGACAAGATAATCCATTGCCTAAAGTCCATTCCAACTCACAGTTACCTTACAGAGCAGAGTAGAACTGCCCACAGGGTTTCTAAGGCTGTAATCTTTATAGAAGCAGACTACCCCATTTTTCGTCTGCCCAGCAGTTGGTTGAGTTCAAACTGTTTACAGCTGAGTGCTTAACAACTGTACCACCAGGGCTCCATAAGCAAGATAATGTAACTTTATTAGAGTGCAGTAGTTTCACTTTAAGGAACCCTGGTCCATAATGGTTAAGCACTCAGTTACCTAAAGTTCAGTGGTTCAAACCCAACAGCCATTCCATGTGAGAAAAAACCTGGTGATATGCACCCGTAAAGATTGTTGTTGTTGTTAGGTGCCAGTGAGTTGACTTCAACTCTTAGTGACCCTGAGGACAACAGAACGAAACACTGCCCAGTTGTGCGCCAGCCCCACCGTCCCTGTTATACTTGAACCAATCATTGCAGCCACTATGTCAATCCATCTTGTTGAGGGTCAATCCCTTTTTTGCTGACACTCCACTTTACTAAGAATGACATCCTTCTGTAAGGAATGGTCTTTTCTGATAACATGACGAAAGTAGGTCAGACAAAGTCTAGCCATTCTCGCTTCCAAGGAGCATTCTAGCCACACTTCTTCCAGGACAGATTTGTTCATTCTTCAAACAGTCCATGGTATTCTCAGTAGTCTTCGCCAATATCACAATTCAAAGGCATCAGCTCTTCTTAGGTCTTCCTTATTCACTGTCCAGCTTTCACATGCATATGAGGTGACTGAAAATACCACGGCTTGGGTTAGGTCCACCTTAGTCTTCAAAGAGACATCTTTGCTCTTCAACACTTTAAAGAGGTCTTTTGCAGCAGATTCGCCCAGTGCAACATGACATCTGATCTCCTGACTGCTGCTTCTATGGGTGCTGATTACGAATCCAAGTAAAATGAAATATTTGGCAACTTCAGTCTTTCCTCCATTATCATGATGCTGCTTATTGGTCCAGTTGTGAGGATTTTTGTTTTCTTTATGTTGACATGTAATCCATACTGCAAGCTATAGTGCTTACTCTTTATTAGTATGTATTTCAAGTCATCTTTAGTTTCAGCAAAAAAGGTTGTGTCATCTGCATACTGCAGGTTATTAATAAGTCTTCCTCTAATCCTGGTACCACGTTCTTCCTCATATAATCCAGCTACTTGGATTATTTGCTCAGCACACAGATTGAATAAGCATGGTGAAAAGATACAATCCTGACACACACCCTTCCTGATTTTAAACCATGCAGTGTTGCCTTATTATGTTTGAACAACAGCCTCCTGGTCTATATACACGTTTCTCATGAGCACAATGAACTGTTCTGGAATTCCCATTCTTCTCGGTGTCATCCACAATTTGTTATAACCCACATGGTCGAATGCTTTTGCACAGTCAACAAAACACAAGTGAACATCTTTCTGGTATACTCTGCTTTCACTCAAGATCCATCTGACATCTGCAATGGTATCTCTTGTTCCACATTCTTTTCTGAATCCAGCTTGCATTTCTGGAAGTTCTCTGTCAATATACTAGTGTGACTGCCTCTGAATTATCTTCAGGAATATTTTACTTACATATGATATTAATGATATTGTTCAATAATTTCCACATTCTGTTGGATTACCTTTTCTTGGGAATGGGTACAAATATGTAAAGATTACAGCCTAACAAATGCTACTCTGTCTTATAGGGTTACTATGAGTTAGAACTGACTTATGATACATAACCAGTTTCACTTGAGGAGCAAATTTTGCTTGAATTTAAGTGTATGGTTGAGAGGTTATGAAAGCATGACATTGAACACTTGAATGTTTGGTCTCTTCTAGGGGAAAGTGTGAGATTACATAAAGACATAACTGATTTAGTGCTTATCCATAACCTTCTTCTTGCTGGAGTTGAACTGTTATCTTTCCCTACAGCAGCAAGAGATGGATCCAATGACTTTATAGATAATCTCAACTTATAACATATTTAAGTTATGATGAGCTGAACATGACGACTATCAGGTGTGTTTTTGGGAGGTGGGGGGTGAGGGATAGGGGGTATATCTTATCGTTAGTACATCTTCCTGGGAAGTTACAGGAAAAGGCATGCAGAGAATTTGGGGAAAAAAATTGCTGAGTTATGTGAACACACTCCAGACATCTGATCAGGACAATATGATGAAAGAGATCAGTGGACAAACTTTCCATACAACAAGAACTCTGAATTCAAAACTTAATATCACCAGGTGCCATAGGTCATACATCACAAAGAAGGGGACCTGGCAGATCAAAGCTTAATAGATGTTGAAGAAGAAAGAAGTGTTGAAGAAAATGAATGGAGAAGAGGAATAAGAGAAGTTGTCGAAATTTTTTACAGTGAAAGATTTATCCGGAGTTTTTTTCTAAACGAAATCAGGGCATTCAGTTGCTTGAAAACATGGACACAAATACTGATTGTTTTGCTAAGGTTGACAGGCAGGTTTTGGAGAAGTGAGATGTTACAGTGAAATACGTTGTTGTTAGGTGCCATCGAGTCATCTCCAACTCATAGTGACCCTATGTACACCAGAACAAAACACTACCCGATCCTGTGCCAGCTCCAAGATCCCTGCTATACCTGAGCCCATAGTTGCAGCCACTGTGTCAATCCATCTTGTTGAGGGCCTTCCCCTCTTTAGTTCACCATCCCCTTTACCAAGCATGATATCCCTCTCCAGAGAATAGTCTCTTCTTACAACATGACCAAAGTAAGTGAGATGAAATCTGGCCATTCTCGCTTCCAAGAAGCACTCTGGCTGCACTTCTTCCAGGATAGATTTGTTGGTTCTTTTAGCAGTCCACAGCACCTTCAGCATTCTTTGCCAACACCACAATTTAAAAGCATCAACTCTTCTTCAGTCTTCCTTATTCATCATCCAACTCTCACATGCATATGAGGTGACTGAAAATATCATGGCTTATGTCAGGCGCACTTAGTCCTCAAGGAGGTATCTTTCCTCTTCAGCACTTGAAACAGGTCTTTTGCAGCCGATTTGCCCAGTGCTATATGTTGTCTGCTATCTTGACTGCTGCTTCCATTGACGTTGATTGTGGAACCAAGTAATAAGAAGTCTTTGACAACTTCAATCTTCTTTCCATGTATATGCATACTGCTTATTGGTCCAATTGTGAGGATTTTTGTTTTCTTTATATTGAGGTGTAATCCATGTTGTAGACTGTATTCTTCAATCATCACCAGTGTTTCAAGTCATCCTCACTCTCAGCAAGCAAAGTTGTGTTGTCAGTATATCACAGGTTGCTAATGAGTCTTCCTCCAATCCTGATGCCACGTTCTTCTTCATATAGTCCAGCTTCTCAGATTATTAGCTCAGCATACATGTTGAATAATGTGGGGAAAGGATACAACCCTGGTGCACTCCCTTCCTGATTTTAAACCATGCAGCATCCTCTTGTTCTGTTTGAATGACAGCCTCCTGGTCTATGTAGAGGTTGCTCATGAGTACAATGAAGTGTTCTGGAATTCCCATTCTTCTCAATGTTATCCATAATTTGTTATGATCCGCACAATCAAATGCTTTTGCATAGTCAATAAAACACAAGTAAACATCTTTCTGGTATTCTTTGTTTTGAGCCAAGATCCATCTGACATCAGCAATGATATCCCTCGTTCCATACCCTCTTCTGGATCCAGCTTGCACTTCTGGAAGTTCTCTTGTCAATATGGTGCTGCAAAAGTTTTAGACTTATTTTCAATAAGAGTTTACTTGCATGTTATATTAATGATATTGTTCGATAAAGTCCACATTCTGTGGGATCACCCTTCTTTGGAATGGGTACAAATACGGAGCTCTTCCCATCAGTCGGCCAGGAAGCTGTGTGACATCTCTTTGTTGATCTCAGTGGGTATCCTGTCAATTCCCGGCGTCTTTTTTTTTTTTTTCTCCACTTCCTTCAGTGCAGTTTCTACTTCTTCCTTCAATACCATTGGTCCTTAATCATATGCCACCTCCTGAAATGGATGAACATTGATCAATTCTTTTTGGTACAGTGACTCTGTGTATTCCTTCCATCTTCTTTTGATGCTTCCTGCATCATTCAATATATTGCCCACAGAATCTTTCAATATTGCAACTCAAGGCTTAAATTTTTTCTTCAGTTTTTTCAGCTTGAGAAATGTTGAGTGTGTTCTTCCCTTTTGGCTTTTTAACTCCAGGTCTTTGCACATTTCACTATAATAATTTACTTTGTCTTCTTGAGCTCCCTTTGAAATCTTCTGATCAGCTCTTTTATCTTGTCATTTCTTCCATTTGTTTTAGCCACTCTTCATTCAAGGGCAAGCTTCAGAGTCTCTTCTGATATCCATTTTGGTCTTTTCTTCCTTTCTTGTCTTCTTAATGACCTTTTGCTTTCTTCATAGATGATGTTCTTGATGTCATTTCACAATTCTTCTGGTGTTTGGTCACTGGTGTTCAATGCATCATTTCTATTCTTTAGATGGTCTCTAAATTCAGGAAGGATATATTCAAGGTCATAATTCATGTCTCGTGGACTTCTTTTAATTGTCTTCAACTTCAAGTTGAACTTGCATATGAGCAGTTGATGATTTGTTCCACAATCAGCTCCTGGCCTTCTTTGGCTGAACATATTGAGCTTTTCCTTCACCTCTTGCCACAGATGTAGTCAATCTAATTCCTGTGTATTCCATTTGGTGACGTCCAGGTGTATAGCTGCGATTTGTGTTGTTGAAAAAGGTATTTGCAATGAATAAGTCATTGGTCTTGCAAAATTCTATCATCTGGTCTCCAGTATTATTTCTATCATCAAAGGCAAATTTTCCAACTACTGGTGATTCTTCGTTTCCAACTTTTGCATTCCAATCACCAGTGATAATCAGCACATCTTGATGGCATGTTCGGTTAATATCAGACTGCAGAAGTTGGTAAAAATCTTCAATTTCCTCATCGTTGGCTTTGATGGCTGGTGCATAAATTTGAATAAATAGTAGTATTAACTGGACTTCCTTCTAGGCATATGGATATTATCCTATCACCAATAGCATTTTACTTCAGGATAGATCTTGAAACATTCTTTGTGATGAATGCCACGCCATTCCTCTTCAATTTGTCATTCTCAGCATAGTAGGTCATATGGTTGTCTGATTCAAAATGGGCAAAACTGGTCCATTTCAGCTCACTAATGCCTAGGATAGGAGCTCTGGTGGCATTTTGAGTTTTTATCGCCTAGGCTATCAATCTTTATGCATTGCATTTCATTTTTGACAACTTCCAATTTTCCTTCATTTATACTTCATACATTCCATGTTCATTATTAATGGATGTTTGCAGCTATTTCTTCTCATTTTGAGTTGTGCCACATCAGCAAACGGAGGTCCTGTAAGCTCTACTTTATCCATATCATTGAGGTTGGCTCTACTCTTATGAGGCAGTTTTTTCCTAGTGAAATATATGAAGAAGGAGAAAAAAAAAAAAAAAAGACAACATGGACAACTTTGTCTGACTAGAAATGTCATCCTCATTAACAGGGATAATCTAGATGCTCCAGAACCTTCCACAAGTGGAGTTATAACCACATCTGACAAAAAGGCAATGATGTCTGACTACTATTCTTCACCACTGGAGTAAATTTTTATGATTTTTCTTTTTTAATTGTGCTTTAGGTGCAAATTTACAAAGCAAACTTGTTTTCCATTCAATAGCTCATGCACATCTGAATTCATGGTCCCAATTACCATCCCCAACCATAAAAAACTCTCTCCTCCTTTCCTCCCTGTGACCATCCCCTCTCTGTGTCCTTCTTGTCTATGCATTCCTGTATGTCTAGCTTTCCCTTTATGTGAATGCTACCCCTCTGGTATCTCATGGCTGATTGATCCAAGGAGTACATCTCCCTAGAGTAGGTGGGTGCACTGACGTGGGGTAGGTGTTCTGCATGTAGGTCTTTCTACTGTTGGGCTGAGAGCCAATCTATGTAAATGAGTCCATGTATGTATGAATGCATCACAGGAGCTCTGGTGGCACAGTGCCTGGGTATTTGACCACTAACCTGAAGGTTGGCAGTTCAAATCCACCAGCTGTTCCAAGGAAGAAAGATGGGGCAATCTACTTTCATAAAGATTTACTGCCTTGGAAACCCAAAGGGTGTCGTTATGAATGTGAATCAACTTGCTGGCAGTGGGTTTGGTTTCTTTCTTTCTTTTTTTTTTTTGGTAATTGTATTAAAATACATGTAATGTTATATGCAGTGTTTCTAATCTCCAAAGACACATAAAATTGGATTTATAAAGATAGTGAAAATAAAAGGTAATGATAACAAAAAAGAAAAAAAGAGAAAGAGAGAGAAAGACAGGGATTCAACTTAATGTCAGAACCAACTTACAGCAGAGTCATCAGAACAAAACTTGTCATTAGTCAGGGACTACCTGCATATCTTTAGGAATGTAAATTAAGCTACAGAGCTTCATATATGACAAATCTAAAATTTTAAAGGCATCTACTGAGTCAGTTAATGTTTAAAGAGCCAAGCATGATGCTATACAAAAAGAAATGTAACATTTATATAGCAGTGATTCTGCTGAATTATCTTGACAGTTCTTAAGTGTGCTAAAGCTGTGTTATATATTTTATGACGTTTTATTCAATTTTTACTATGAAAATAATCAGAGGCATGCACATTTCTGATAGAGTCTGGTCCTCTTACTTCATGTATTGCTATAGCCAATTTAATTTTCTTCTTTCTCTTTTTCAGTTGTAGATTTAATTTTCATAACAGTTGTTTCCTTAGTTGCATCTTATTTTATCTTTCTTTTGGCCTAGAAAATAATCTTTGAACTAGGAAATTAATGCCACTGAACAAAAACTGGGGTAGTGTTTGTGAGTTCTAAGTTAATACTATTACTTAGCCACTAGGCTATGCTCAAGGATAGTTCATTTACTCAAGAACGCTTCTGTCTTCCAGCTACACAGAAACGCAGTAATATAAATTGAAAAGTTGGATGTGGATTCTTTAACCATTCAAATCTAGCTAGTAATTCATTTAACAGATTTACCTAAGAGTTAGTGATATGATACACTCCAAAAGAATAAATGAACTTATTTTTTTCCCCAAATACATGTCATGTGGTAATGCCCAGCTTGTTTTTAAAAGGATCAAATCATCATGATGTTTTTTTTAAATCCTAATCATGTATATATTATCATTTGCATGCAACTAGACCTGTTAATTACACTATAACATATAGACATCGACTGATCAGTTGATCAGCAACACAAACTGCAGATCAGATATATTTTACTTTGTTTTTTAAAAAAATCATTTTTAAATGATTGAAAAACAAACAATTTATTTCAGGTAGTTTTACATTACAATTATAATCAATCCCCTACAATCTATGTTTGGAACCCCTTAAGTTTCAACTTATAAATGCAGTTTGCTCTCATTTTTATGTTCCTTAAAATTCTAAGGAGCACATCACCATTTTCATCATCATTGTTGTTGTTGTTATGTGACGTCAAGTCGGACCCGACTCATAGCAACCCCTCCTTGGGTTTCTGAGGCAGTATCACTACTCATAGAGATCGCCCCATCTTCCTTCTGAGGAGTGGCTGGTGGGCTTGAACCGCCAGCCTTCTGGTTAGCAGTCAAGTGCCTTAGCCACTATGCTACCAGAGCTCCCTCATCATCATTAGTCATATTAATATCTATCTGGTGGTGTAGTGCCTAAGGCATCTGACTGCTAATCAGAAGGCTGGAGGTTCAAACCCACAAGCCACTCCTCGGAAAGAAGACTAGGCAATCTACTTCCACGGAGATACCATCTCAGAAACCCAAGCAGGGATCACTAAGAGTCAGATTCGACTTGACGGCAGTGACTTTGGTTTGGTTTGGTTTATCTAGCCCAGATTATACATTGTGGGAGGCACTGGGGATTCAAATAGGTATAAGAAACTTGCATCATATATAAACCTAAATAATATTAATAAAAAAATTTAAGGCAATACAACAGTCATACATAAGTGACAAATGAACACAACAGAGGACATATGTTAAAACAGTTCCCATGAAAGAGATCTGTTGCCTGAATCACTGTCACAGAGAACAGGTTTTATGACTATAGCCTCAAAGTATTTCAAATTCTAGTTCTGAGAAGTTCTCTGAAGATAAAAACCCCAAATCCTTCAATTTATTGTTTAATCCACTTAACTCCCTCTAAGAGGAGTCTGCCATATTTAAAAAAAAATTAATCTTTCAAAAACTTGGCATGTCTCTTTTTCAATTATTCAGTATTCATCTGTTAATTATTCATTATGGGATGAATTATTGACAGAACACAATCCAGTCCCAGAGCAAACCCTTATTAATCTACTACTATTAATCTACTCCTCTTGTTATATTATTACTGTCACATGTGATAAGAGTACTCAGAACAAAACAGGTTAGTTGCCTGTACTTCTCTCCTTAAATGTAATTAAGTAGAGTAAAACCCATTTATGCAGCACTTCAGACAAAGATGAATATAGCTTATACAGTGGGACAAATCATGTTGTCCCATATAGCTATCTACACACCAGGTGACAGTCAAAATATTTAACAACAGTATTTACCATACAGGTACCAAGAAACCAGAGCAGGTGTTTGTGGTTAAGCAGCTGTCCAGTCCCTGACCACAGTCATATATTATTGGTCCTACAGCAATGCTGAGCTTTTAACTCTATGTTAGATTATTATTTGTTGTTTCCAATACTGGTGCTAAAATAGTTTTTATTGAACTATGATTATAGAATATGATATTCCTATCATAAGTACACTACACAACACATTAATTTAGAATAGTGTCACAGGTATTTTTAGTTGGAGAATGCCTTCACTTTATACATCATAAACTGTAGATTCCTAAACATCTAGAAATGCACGTTAATACCACTTAGCAGTGGCACGTAATAATTGATGTGGCTGGGGTATGAAGCATTCCTGTTCTGAATCCAAGGTAAGTTTTGAGCTTTATGGGTTAGATTGAGAGACTATGATTTCCCCCTTTAGTTCCCCTACACCTGTAGTTATGGGCAGAAGTGAATTCCAGAGCCATTCTGGGGGTCCCAATTTGGTCATAGGGCTCTGAAGTTTCCTTCCTCCAAAACAGTGATAAAAGTGCAAAAGAGCCAAGTCTTGAAATGGGGCTGGATTGCCCTACCTGTCCTGGACCATTCCAAACTAACCAACTGCAAAAGATTAGAGGAAATCTTTTATTTTGACAGGCACTGAAGATAGCACAACTTGCCTTGTGCCCTGGGATGGTGTGCAAGCTGCAGGGGTATCTGCCATGGTGCTAACCATGGTAAACTGGGGCCAACTTGGTGTGATACTACACAGACTCTCATTTCTTCTTATGCCATTCATCAGAAGAGACTCAGTAAAAGATAATAGAGAAATAACTGTAGACCCTAGAACACAGCATGTTCTTTTATGCTTAACTCTAACGGACCTCCCCATTCTCAAAGTCCTCTACTGCCAGATGCACCACACTGGCCATGAGCTCCCAACCCTACAGGGCTCATGCTATGTCACATGAACAGAACGTCCTTCCTCCCCACCGCTCACCTGCTGTGTTTATCCTTCAAGTTTCAACTCAGAGTCAGGTGTCTTGTAAGAATTTCACTGACTCTCCTCAAGCAAGATCAGGTGCTACTTGGAGCAGATCGCCATTTCTCTCTTAATAGCATGTATCACTCACTATAGTAACTATATGTATGCACATCTGTTTTGGTTAACTCATTGCTTCTCCAACAGAAGATACCATAAACTGGTGGTTTGAACAAAAGGAGTTTGTTCTCTTACAGTTCTGGAGGCTAGAAGTCCGAGTTCAAAGTGCCAGGCTCTAGGGGCTGGGTGAAAGCCCCTTGACCTTGGGCTTCAGCTCTGCCTCTTGCTCCCAGCCCACTGAAGCTGGAGACTTTCTTCACTCAGGGGCTGCTGGCTGCTGAAGCTGACAAATCCAAGGTTGACAAGTAAAAAGGCACAATCCTGGTATCACCAAACCACACAGCAGGCCATTGAGTTAAGTCTATTTAAAGTCCCAAGATCGGCAGACAACATGGCAGGCTACTTGAACAATGACTCAGCTACACGCAGGATTCAAGTGTGCCAAAATCTGGAGCCCTTCCTCCAAGTTGCTTCTTATATGCTAGAAGCAGAGCACATCCCTAAAGGAGCTCCTCAGCTGCTCCAGACTCCACCATGGAGTCGATTACCAATCTCACCGCAGGGAATAACTACAGCCGCTGCCCTGCCACTCAAAACCAGGCTCCCCAAGGTGACATGTAACTTTAATGATCACAACATCTGATTCCCCACTAGCCAGTTCCTTAAGGTTGATGGTATCTCATTGCAGTTTGTTCTGGCTGGAACAAAGTAAGTACTCAGTACGTATTCACTGAATAAACCAATGGTAAGCATATAGATGGATGAATGAAAGAAAGAACACAAAGTATTACATACCAAGAACTCCATTTGCATTAAGAGCTAAGCCACAGTAATTTTAGTTTGCATTACATTGATGATTTCATAACCAGACTACCCAAATTACTGTTCCCCTTTCTAAGAGTATTAGAATTCCTGGCTGGTATAACTGGTTAACAGGACACAATGACCACTGGTTCCTAGGAGCTTTATCCACTCTTTCCCTCAGTAAGGCCTGTTCTAACACAGCACACACTGCCCACTCAGATCAAAGAAGCAATGTGATCCTTAGTTCCATTCCAGCTGTATGTAGGGTGTACATTTGGGTTGCCTGCTGCTCAGAGCAAGTTTGTTTTCCCAAATGATCATCTAAGGAATCCCCCTTACCTTGCTGAATCATCAGTTAACTGCCCCAGTGGGTGATGTGACCCAAAGCCAGCTGACTTCTCTGTATAGGAAGGTACTGTCTCACAGACTGTTAGCTTGTCAAGCTAAACTGGAGGTGAGCCACTTTAGCCATTATTTCTCTCCATAACCAGAAAAAACAGTCACATTTTTTCCTAAAGGCTAACACCCCTATCCTGGAACTGGGCTGTAGTGAGTCCTAAAGTGTTCATCTGAGAAAGACCTGGACTTTTGAAAACCAATTTTATTCTATTAAGAATTCAGACCTGTTTCTTCATCAGCTACAAGGGGAAAAGAACCTTGGCCGAGATGAAGGCTGACTCTGACCCATGGCAATTCCCAGGGAATGGCCCCGTACTGCAGAATGACCTGCCAGCATCATCAGTTCCTCCAGGATTCAGTTTTCACTTACACATTGGATGAATAGTCATCTCCCGCCTGCCAAAACGTAGGCAGTCTTCTGGGCTGCAGTTGAGTCACTTTTTAGCTTTTAAATATTCTACTAAGTTTAACTATTTCCAGGGACATGGATGCTTGACTTGCTTGAATTATTAGTCAGTTTTGTAGTTCTTCATCAGCAGAAATAAGAAACAATACCAATACAACCAAGTGACAATATTTATCAGGTTGCAGACCATTATATGAACTCAATACACATGTGTTTAGCTTTACGGTTAGATTTAAGGATATTTATGGATTAAAATAAATAAATAAACAAAACAACCTAAGGCTTTCATTTTGGGAGATGAAAACTCCAGTAAAGCCTGACATACTGACTGTCCCACAAAAAACGACAGGACTGTTATACTGCAATGGACTCAGTAACCCGGGAGAAAACATCCTCCCGTCCACACTCACCCACTGTGCTTCATGTGAGGTGGTTTATCCATTCGCACAGCCAGCTTGATTTTTAATTCAGAGTCCTGGCTATTTTTGGGAACTATCATTCGGTGAAACTCAGCTGACTTGGAGCTATTAGAAGTGGGGTACAGTATCACCTGGAAGGAAGAAAGAAGGAAACATTTCAGTGCAGGATACAGGGTGCCTACATACCATTGTGGCTGAAGTCTCTGCTACAAATTTTCCTATTTGATAAGATGTCAGTGCTCCACTGTGTCTAATACAGCATTTGACTCCCTCCCACCACAGCAGATGGGTTTTCAATGCAGACTCATTTATTTTTTGACAAATGTGTGTTTTCATATTATCACATCATGAGCTTTCTTCCTGTGTCACTTCATACTGAATTAATAGCACCACAAGCGAGAGGTGAATTGACAGCAGAAAAACACTTAATGGACACCTATAATTTCAAGAATATGCTACACTCCTCAGGGTGAAAAAATTCAGAAAGGGATATTCATTGAAATTATAGAAAATGTTTTTTTTTTTTTTTTAAAAACAACAATTATTTGAAGCAGCACCAATAAGCTTCATGTTTTCATATTTCCATTGCAAAATACTATTACTTGAAATCAAATCAGTTTCAGATGGGAAAGATCACAGCACATTTTCTGCTCTAGATCAGTACCAAAAAAGGATTTTTTTCCTGACTACATGTTTTCAAAACTATAATGATGATATGATAATGACTGAAACAAAGTAATTATTTTTAATAAAACTCTCAAATTACCAAGCGATTATTTCATACCAGTACAGCTCCACAAAGACAACCAGGGAAAGAAAGATTACTCTTTGGCTGTTACGTGTTGTAGATACAGATAAAACGATGTATTTTTCCTTTTTTAATCAGTCATGAAACCATTTAGACACAGCCTATATCTATATCTGGAGCTCTGGAGGCGGAGTGCCTAAGGCATCTGACTGCTAACCAGAAGGTTGGAAGTTCAAACACACCAGCCATTCTGGGGAAGGAAGACTGGGCAATCTACTTCTGTAAAGATTTACCACCTCAGAAACCCAAAAGGGGTCACTATGAGTCAGAATCAACTTGATGGGAGTGAGGTTATTTTTTGTTTTGTTTTGTTTTTGGGTGTATGTATACCTTAATAGGAGCTTGGGTAATGTAGTGCCTAAGGCACTTGACTGCTAACCAGAGGGCTGGCGGTTCAAACCCACCAGCCACTCCTCGGAAGGTTGGGCAATCTACTTCCATAGTGATACCACTTCAGAAACCCAAGGAGGGGTCTCTATGAGTCAGGTCCGACTCGACAGCACATAACAACAACAATAATACCTTAATACCAAACCAAAAACCAAACTTATTGCCATTGAGTCAGATCTGATTCATAGCACTCCTAACAACACCTACTCCTTGGGTTTCTGAGACTGTATCACTACGGAAGTAGACTGTCCAATCTTCCTTCTGAGGAGTGGCTGGTGGGTTTGAACCTCCAACTGTCTGGTTAGCAGTCAAATGCCTTAGGTACTATGCCACCAGAGGTCCCCTTATACCTTAATAGATATTTTAAAATGGTATATGATTTATTCTTAAGGACAAGACAAAGACATAAAATCTAGTGCATTAAAGCTAAACTATTCTTATTTTAACCCAACATAAAAGGTCAATAAGCCTGAGACTCAGATGCTAATGGAAGAAACTTAAACATGCTCAGGTATGTTAAAATATTTTTAAAGTGTACTTGGCAACTAAATTTGACATGCTTTGCCGCAAGGTCCTTATTTCCATGCAGGGAAATTGTCAAGTGGGGCTCTCTTTCTCTCTAGGAAAGAGAGCAGAGTTTGCAAGCTTCTCAAACTATTCTCCACTCGCTTGTGGTTAAATTCTCCAGGCTACTTCTCTAGCCTGCCCTGGAAGTGATAGCTAGGCTGAGTCCAGCCCATCTGTGCCCTCAAGCATATACAGGCACAATCAGAACAAATCAAATGGCCTTTGTGATGTTTTGAAAACTTATCACCATATTCTAGAATTAGTTCCCTTTGACTGCGGAAATATTTTATAGATTCTTGCCTAAATGACAACAAAGAAAAATAAGTTGTTACTTTTCAGCTCAAACTAGTAGACAAAGCAATGTCTTATCAACTTGAGAAGGTGCTAAGAAAGAGGAAAGACCAAGTTAGACCGATATATCCTCTGTAGCTACAAATATTTGCCAGTAAGTCTAGAAAATTCTTCCCTCTCTTTCCTCCCCTATTTTTTCTTTTGGCCTGATTACCTACAGATTTATTCCTCTTTAAATATTCCTTCAATGTCGGTATAAAAACTAGTATTGTTCCAATCTCTAAATGTATTTTACAGGAAGAGAATATTTAAATTAAGACTTTTGATAAGCTCTCATTGTCTCAATGCCAATTCTGGGTTACTAAATGAGGCCCCAACAGAACTCATGGCAGGTGATTCATAAATTAAAAATCATTCCAGTATGAAAGACCACAATTCCTGTCACAATCCTCTCTGTTCAATTCAATAAGCACTTGCATGTTGACTCCATGGCACTAGGAGCACACAAAGATACAAGGTTATGGATGACCGAGACCCTCTAAGGAGCTCACAGTCTCTTATTACCAGAATCTTCAGCTTTGGTAACAAAAAGCAATTCCAGATCTGGCAAATGGAGGGAATTTAATGTAGGGAATTAGCTACACGGGTGACAGAAGAAAGAAGTTCTGGTGGTATGGTGGTTAAGGTATTTGGTTGCTAACCACAAGGTTGGTGGTTCGATCCCATCAGCCACTCCATGGAAGAAATATGAGGCAATCTCCTTCCATAAAGATCTACAGCCTTGGAAACCCAATGGGGTTTGCTATGAGTTGGTATTGATTCCATGGCCGTGAGTTTGGTTTTGATGACAGAAGAACAGAGAAGGCAAACAGATGATGACAAACCCAGACATAAACAAAACCAGGAACCTGTTGCATACTCAAGGAGTAGGAAAATTGGAAAGGTGATTATTACCAGATAATGGATAATTGTATGGATGTTGTTGTGCTCAACTACTGAAATGCTATACCTTATCCGTTACAACATTTAATAATACCCTAACTAATAATAATAATAATAATAAAAAAACCAAACTCACTGTCGTCTAGTCAGTTCTGATTCATATGTTGTTGTTGTTGCTGTTGTTATGTACCGTCGAGTCGGCCCCGACTCATAGCGACCCCTCCTTGGGTTTCTGAGGCAGTATCACTACGGAAGTAGGATTGCCCAACCTTCCTTCCGACATATTTCACAATAATTATACAGAAAATTTTTTTTCATAATAAGCAGTTCTATTTCAATGGGATTTCACATTCAGAGAGGAGTGCCTATTGTTGGTCATCATAACAATTAAAATATTTACCAGATGTAAAAATTCACTAAAGCTCTTCTGTATTCTTGGCTCACATCTAAATTGACTTATGTTGTTGTCGTTATGTGCTGTCGAGTTGGACCCGACTCATAGCGACCCCTCCTTGGGTTTCCAAGGCAGTATCACTACGGAAGTAGATTGCCCCATCTTCCTTCCGAGGAGTGGCTGGTGGGTTTAACTGCCAGCCTTCTGGTTAGCAGTCAAGTGCCTTAGCCACTATGCTACCAGAGCTCCCAATTGACTTGTAGCTGTGTACAAATAGTTCAATTTTTACATAGCAAAACATTCTGCTCTTTGCTATTCATTTCTTCTAACCTTCCTATACACATTTCTGCTTCTTATAGCTTATTTTTGTCTCTAACACTTTAAATGTCTTGTCAGTTAACATGACACTCAACAAACTCAATGATTTCTTATCTTACATATAAAGCAAATGTATCTTCCTCATAATAAAATGTCAACATCACGTGTCATCTTTGCTAAGCTGTAAAAAGTACAATATGGTTTTTCGGGCTTTGTTTAACATTCTGCCAAATTTAATATACAAGTAGAAATAAAACTTAAAAATAAAATGTAAGTTATGCACACATGTAGACATAGTTACATTTGGAATGATATGTGTTTCAGAAGACTGTTTCTCTTAAAGTAAACTTGTACCAGTTGGCACCTTTATATTATTTTCCTTTTACTGAGATGCTTTGATTAAAGCTAAGCCATGTGAGCGTTTGTGAGTGCATCACATTAAGTTTTGTGACTTATGAATCAATGATTTTTTAAGGTCTAAACTCTATTCCAACAGCCTTCTGATTTCTATGATAAGCTAGAAAAAATGAATGGTGCAAAATATATTTAGGCCCTGGGGCTAGAAAAAAGTTCCACAGTTTTTTCTAAAGTATATCTCTTAGTCTAGAGAACAAACAAATATATGACCACAATAATTGAACTGTGGATTGACAGTTAAATAACAGGGACACACATTTAGTACGAGACCAGTTCAAACACGGGTGCGATCAGTAATTCTTGAAGGAATCAAAATAGCCTTAGTAGAAAAATTACTACTTTTCATTTGGGAGTCCTGAAAGAACACATACCACTTATGAGGCTAAAGACTGAGACATAAAGACACAGGGACTGAGCTAAATTACTTTCACAGCAGCACCCTAGAAAAAGGCACATGATTCTGATCACAACTTTCTTATTGTTGCCCTATGCTGTCGTCCTTCTCCAAGCATGGCTGTTCAGCTACTCCTTTGTTCCCAGGACCAACTCTTAGCCTGCTTTTATTGCTAGCTACCTGAGGAACTTCAAACAATATAAGTAGTCACTGTATTTTCTACTATGTCAATTCTCTTTATCTCCTTGAAAGCTAAGATTCCCATAGAACGCCTACTTTAAGAGTTAGGAAGAAGAGCAGGACCGTGTAATTGAGACCAGAGTCCAAGGAGATAGTAGAAACAGCAAACCCAAAGGGGAGAGTGTTTCAGGGAGTCAAAAGTGGCCAGCAGCGCCAAATGACAAGTGAGGCGCAGTAGGTACTGACAGACAATAGTCAGGTTACTGGAGATCTTCACAAGAGAAAGTTTAGGTGAGGCCAGGATACAATGGTTTGAAGGACCAATCCTATTTGAGGAATCAAAGATTGGACAAGTTGGGAAAACTCATTTCAACCAAATTAGACAACAAGGTGCTAAAACAGACAGGATGAGGACATGGTTAGGGGGGTTGAAGAGGATAAGGACACTGAAGGAAAGGTTGTGGTCAAGGACCAGACTAGAAAGAAAGACTGGGCATAGACTGTAAAAGACAGAGTATTTTGCTAAGGAGTTAGTACTTCATCTTACAGGTCACATATCATCAACAGATGTTTTTAAGCCAGGGAATGTCACACATCAGTTTTTCACATCTTTATATAAAGAATAATCTCCCTCTATCCAACGGAATATATCCTGAATAGGAGTCATGTGACTTAATTAGTGGTCAGATGTCCATCCCACAGAGAGATAAACTGGCCTTATAAATATATCTTTAATAAGGGAAGAATAGATGGAAAATGCTATTAGCTAGAATCATGTTTAATTTTTTATTGAAATTCCTTTTTTGCCAACAATCAAATGTCCTTGAGACACAGGGGATTTTCAACAGATGTCTGAGGAAACATCTCTTCAGGTAAGTAGAGTCTCTTTCTAAGAGAAACCTTGACTTTCTGGGTTCAGTTGACATTTCTCTATCTTTGTCATTTAATTGACACAGATTTTATAGTTTAGCAGATTCATAATGACTATTCCTTCTGAACCATTCAAGTACCTCCTCGAGAGCTAAGGACCTTGAAATCACATATATTATGAAAGGACTGACTGAGCTTACTTCATTTCAATGAATAATTATTTAGCACATGTTAATAACTAGCACAAACTGACTCTAAAACATGACCCCCGTATTTTCAGTGTGTGGAGAAGTTCAGCCTGATGGTTCTCTAAGAGATCCGTCTTTAGTACATTTTCCAGTGTTTTGGTGAATGTGAGGTTGCTCAGTCTACACTGTCTCCTTTTATTTAATATCACTGCTTCCTACCCTATCAGCTGATAAAGAACACCTGCTCATTCTCACTAACACAATGCTCTTTTGTAGACTGGAAGATTAGCATTCTGTCTTCTGTCAACGTTATTGTCTGGAGGCTAAATCCAGTTCCCTTTATTTTCAAAGCTGGAAAGAATCCTGGAATTTACAATACAGAACTGATCAAACTCACAACCCCTTACCAAATGTGTACTTGGCCTGACAGAAAACATGATTCTCCTTCCTCTATATAGTACATTCTTTATAAGGAAAATAAGTATATATTGTACAACTTACAACGGGGTATACAATGGGGTGGGGCAGAGCGTTATTTATATACTATTCCCTGGATTAGCTTATAAAAGACAGAGATTTAAAGCTTTGTTATTTGGGCATACTGAGGTGCCGGGGAGACGCAAGGGGGAAAAAAAACAGGTATGTAAGTTATTTTCAAATGTTTCTGACATCTCTACATAGTAATTAACCACCATATGAAGGGATATGTGGAATGCACTGAACAGAGTAGGCTTCATAAGAGAAGATGCTATTGTGTCTTATTCATCCGTCGTACATAGGGCAATTTAAGCCAGAATCTTAAATTAAGCATGCTTCCCATGACATCTGTAACAGACATCAATAAGTATTTGTTGATTGGGTGGTTTATTGGTTGGACAATGGATGGATATTTAAAGTAATTGAAATTTTAGGTTTAGCTTTACAGAGATGCAAATCAAAACAATACCACCTTGCCCCAGCATTAGTAATAAAGTTCAAAGACAGAAAAGAAATGCTAGTGAGGATGTAGAGAGATTGGGACACTCATACGCTGCGGGACTGTATATGATAAAACCACTGTGGAAAGCAGTCTGGCAATTCCTTAAAAAGTTGGAATTAGAAATGCCATTTGACCCAGCCATTCCATTACTAGGTATATATCCTAAAGAAGTGAGATCCAGGACAAGAACAGACATATGCACACCCATGTTCATTGCTGCACTATTTACAATAGCCAAAATATGGAAACAACCTATGAGCCCAGCAACAGAAGAATGGATAAGCAAACTATGGTACACACATACAATGGAATACTACGCAACACTAAAGAATAACGTAGAATCTACAAAACACTGTATAATGTGGATGAACTTGGAGGGCATTATGCTGAGTAAAATAAGTCAATCACAGAAAGATAAATATTATATTAGTTCATTATCGTAAAAAATCAAGGAAAGGTTTTTATATGGAAGGAAACTTTCTTTGTTGGTTATCAGGGGTGGGAGGGGAGGGAAGGGAACACTGTTAGATAGGCAGAAACAACCAATGATTTGGGTGAAGGTAAGGGCAATATACCAAATGTGAGTGATCAACACACTGGCACTGAGGAAAAGGAAAACATAGGAGCTCTGGTAGCGCAGTGCCTAAGGCACTTGACTGCTAACCAGAAGGCTGGCAGTTCAAACCTACCAGCCACTCCGTGGAAGGAAGGTTGGGCAATCTACTTCCATAGTGATACTGCCTCAGAAACCCAAGGAAGGGTCGCTATGAGTCAGGGCCGACTCGACAGCACTTAACAACAACAACAACAACAACAGAGAGGTACATGAGAGGCACAGACAACAAAGATGAATCCTTTTGCATGTACAGTACTGCATTGTCAGTGATGGCAAGCATTGATCTACGTTAGATGGGTGGACAGGCTGAATGATCAGGTATGTCTAGACAGGGGGTAGTGTGCCATGACCATGTATAGCAGACAATATTTCTACATGTGTATTTGTATGTGCTGTAAGAATGTCCAGGTGTCTTTTTGAATACAGCCAGCTACCTGAAAGGAGTATTGGACCTGTGGTTGGCTTGGGACCATGGTTGCAGGGACACCAAACTCAACCAGCATAATATACTACATAAAAACATTGTTCTACATCCTACTTTGGTGAGTTGTGACTATGATCTTAAAACTTGCAAATGGCCATCTAGATGCCACGATGGTCTCTCCTCGTCCAGAGCAAAGTAGAATGAAGAAAAGCAAAGACCCATGGAAAAAATTAGTCCAAGTGACTGGTACACCATGCAATCCTCAGCCTATATGACCATGAGACCAGAAAAACTAGATGGTGCCCAGCTACCACTGTCAACCACTCAGAGGGGGATCAATGTAGAGTAGGAGACCAATGTGGAACAAAACTCAGAATCATAAAAAAGAAAGACCAGGTTTGCTGTCCTGACAGAGCCTGGTGAGACCCGCAAGAGGCCCTAGCTGCCCTTCAAATGTAAAACTGAACTCACTCCTGTGGCTTCCAGCCAAACAGACAGGCATATGGGGTGAACATTTACATCAGGTAGATACACTACTTGGAGCGATCAATCATGGGAGAACAGACAGGTAGTGTTTGCACAGGACGACAGCTGGGTGGGGGGAGTGCATTGGAGGAAAGGACACATGGAAGAAGAAGCCACTAAGGGAAGGAGGTGGGAAGAGAGCTGTTACACTGTGGGGCATTGCAGTCAATGTCATGAGAAAATGTGTATGAATTGCTATATGGAAAATGAATTTTCTCTGTAAACTTTTACCCAAATCACAATTAAAAAAAAAAAAACCTTAGGCTTAAGCA
Source organism: Orycteropus afer afer (assembly GCF_000298275.1). Lineage (NCBI taxonomy): Eukaryota > Metazoa > Chordata > Mammalia > Tubulidentata > Orycteropodidae > Orycteropus > Orycteropus afer. The sequence continues at coordinate 173,120 of NW_006921946.1, read as the reverse complement.
AACCAACATTGACCCTGCACTGAAATGAAAAGAGAAAAAGCTTGCTAACTAAAGTACTGCTAAAATTTGATAACAAAAATTGACAGTAGTAAATGCTAGAATTTGTATATCATTTATTTGCCAGTCTCTCAAAATCTATGAAACTTTCATCTTTCCATTTCTAGACTGTCCTAAGCACAAAACAATGGCCACCCAAAGAACACCCACATCCTAATCCCAGGACCTGTAAGTATGTTGTTTGACATGGCAAGAGGGTGTTAAGGTAGCAAATAGGATTAAGGATGCTAGTCAGTGGACTTTAAGGCAGGGAGAGTATTCTGGATTATACAAGCAGGCCCAAGACAATCACTAGGGTCCTGAAATGTGTAAGAATGGAGAAGAGTCACTGTCACAACAATGTCATGTGACAAAGACTCAAAAGCTCTTTGCAGATGGAAGGGGTCAGTAACCAAAGAATGTGGGCAGCTTCTAGAAGCTAGGAAAGGTTGGGGGAAAAAAAAAAGGGGATTTTCCCAGAAAGCCTCCAAAAAGGTACATCACCCTGCCAACATCTTGATTTTAATTTAGTGAGGTCCATTTGGACTTCTGGCTTCTTGAACTTTAAGTTATAAATTTGTGTTTATTTTAAATCACTAAGTTTTTAGTAATCTGGTATAGCAGTAATTGGAAATTCATAATAGACAAAGCTGAGATTCAGTCATAAAAGAAAAGCCTATTTATCTTTTAAATTCCTTCTGTTAAGTGTGATTCAAGGGTGTGTGTATGTATTTTTTTAATGTTTCACCTGTGAATATCTATACATTTTTCACACAATAAAATTATCACACTCAGGAAATATAACACTGTTACAACAATACTGATATATACTATGCATTCCATATTCATATTTCTTCAATTGTTCAAGAGTATTTTTACAGACATATTTCTATAGTTAGCTATAACTGATTACTTTAACAATTGTTTTTATGGTTAAGGCTTCTCTCAGAGTCCTGAGGCATTCTGCTAATACAAAATCTTTGGGGAATAGTTTTCTTTCACTTTGTGTTAATTGACTTATAACAAACAGTAGAATGGAGTTTTCTTAAATCAAAATTCTTTTTAAAAGGATTAACCCTGGAGCTGGTTATTTTGCTTACTAGAATGAAGTCCACCAACCATATATTTCTAACAAATTTCAAGTTCCATATACTCAAATAGGGAGCTCTGCTGGCATGGTGCCTAAAGCATTTGACTGCTAACCAGAAGGATGGCAGTTCAAACCCACCAGCCACACCTTGGAAGGAAGATTAGGCAATCTACTTCCATAGTGATACTGCCTTGGAAACTCAAGGAGAGGTTGCTGTGAGTTGGATCTGACTCAGTGGCAATGAAAGTGAGTAAGAGAGTGATATACTCAAATAATCAAGGATTATTTCTTCTATTTCAAATCTTTTCTTGAAGATATTCAAAGACATAATCATACTTCTTTGTCCCTATATTTTTCATGGCTAAATTAAGGACAGTGATCTTTATTCATATTTGTATATTATTTTTATTGCTTGTAAAGTATTTATTTCATATTTTCCTTGGATGGAGAAATATACTCCATTGTAGCCATATCTGTGTTTCTTAACATTTGTGTAGAGAGGAAGGCATCATTATTACTCTTGATCTATTTCCCTCAGCCATAAATTATGAATAGCAGTAACCTTTACATTTCCATACCAATATAGTTTCTATTAGAAGGCAGTGCATGAGTAGCTTTATGGAGTTTCTTTTTACCAGTTTAGTTATAATAATGCATGGCATTTATGAAGACCTTTCAACTGAGCATCTGCCTCAAAGTGCTTTGTGAAATTTAAATTAATTCTCACATCATGTTTAAGAAGTAGCCATGACTCTTGTTATGTAAATAACTTGACACTGAAGTTAAATGAATACCTAAGGAAAATTACTTCAGTGTAACAATAGACACTTTCCATTTCACATCCCTTCCTCAACTGAGCACATTATTCCCTTAATTATTTCACAAACATTAACATAATTTAGGCATTTGCTAACCAGAAGGCTGGGTGTTCAAACCCACCAGCCACTTCTCAGAAGGAAGACTGTGCAATCTAATTCTGTATAGAGATATCGTCTTGGAAATCCAAGGAGGGGTCGCTCTGAGTCACAGTCAACACCACGGCAGTGAGTTTGGCTTTTTTTGTTTTTGGTTTATTTGGTTTCTTTCTCACTCTTTTAATTATTAAGTACTATAAGAACTCTTAGTGTCAAGTCAATTTTATCTCTTTCAACCTATAACATATGATGGTAGGATGGAAAGTAGTAACAGGTAATGTCTACAACTGGGTAATTTCAGCTGTAGCCTTAAACTACGAACATGGAACATGTGTTGTTGTGTTGCATGGGACATATAATTATAGCAAAATGTGTTGGGACTGGTTAGCTAATTTATAAGGAATCTCTAAGTTCCATTAACAGTTAAGTTCTGGACTACTATTTGAAAGGTTAGTAGCGTCTTGGAGATAAGGCTTTACCATCTCCTTCTGAAAGACCAAAGCCACTGAAAATCCCATAGAGCACTTGTGCTCTGCACACGTGGAGCTGCCCATGAATTGGAATCAACTGGATAGCAACTAATAAGACAACAGCTAATGTATAGATTACAAGTATCTATGGTTGTTTATATTAAAAACCAGCTATCAACATGAAGAATAGGAAATCTGAATGTATTTCAATTTGAGTAAGAAATGTATGCCAAATCTAACTAATGACAACCTAACAGTTTACAAAATGATAAGACTCATGAAAACCTTCTGTTATCACTTGACCATTATACATACAAATCAGAAATCACTTAAATAATGGTATACAAAGACAGATGGACAGTATGAGAATTCTTTGTGATATATTTTCATATGCTCCAAAGAACTAAGTGAGTTCGGAAAGGTATATGATAAGATGGGAGGGTGTAGGGAACAAAGTTTAAGAAAGAACTTGGAGAGAATGGTGAGCAGAGAAACAGAGGATAAGTGACTTGTTCATAACTTATTTCTTCCTATGGCAAAGCCAATCCCAGAAAGAACATGTCAAATATTTTGAAACTAAACACCCTCTTCTGATAATTCATGGGGCAAAAATGAATAAAAGGGACTATCTGAACTCAATGAAAATGACAAAACAAGGTACAAAAT
>NW_006921946.1:166675-169329 GCF_000298275.1 Orycteropus afer afer | reverse complement strand
CACAAGGTCAGGAATAAGAAAAGGATGACTGCTTTCACCAATTCTATTCAGCATTGGGAATTTTAGCTATTGTAATAATAATAATAATAATAATAAAAACCTCACTACCATCGAGTTGATTCTGACTCATAATGACCCCTTCCCTTGGGTTTCTGAGGCTGTATCTCTATGGAAGTACATTGCCCAGTCTTCCTTCCTAGGAGTGGCTGGTGGGTTTGAACCACCAGCCTTCTGGTTAGCAGTCAAACGCCTTAGGCACTACACCAATCCAGATGCAAAATTCAATTGCATTCCAATACCAGCAATGTCTAAATTGAAACACAAAAATTATCAAAATAATAATATTTAAAATAGCATAAGAATACTAATTGCTCAGTGATAACTTTGAAAAAGAAATTCAAGAATTGTACACTAAAACTGTAAGACATTGCTTAGAGAAAGAAAAGAAGACTTAATTAATGGAGAGATATACTGTGCTCCTGAGTCAGACAATTCAATACTACGATGTCCATTTTTCCCCAAATGAGAAGAAACAACTGCAAACATCTGTTAATAATTAATGTGGAATTTATGAAGTATGAATCCAAGGAAACTGGAATTTGCCAAAAATGAAATGAAATTAACTAAAGATCAATATGCTAGGCATTAGTGAACTGCAATGGACTGCTATCGGCAATTTTGAATCAGATAATCATATGGTCTACTATTCCAGGGATGATAAATTGAGAAGGAATGGCATCATATTTATCTTCAAAAAGAACATTTCAAGATATATGTTTAAGTAAAATGCTATCAGTGATAGGATAATATCCATATGCTTACAAAGATGCCCAGTAAATATGATTATTATTCAAATTTACATACCAAACTCTAAGGCCAAACACAAAGAAATAGAAGATTTTTACCAACTCACGTCTGAAATTGATCAAACATGCAATCATGATGCACTGATAATTACTGGTAATTGCAATGGCTAAATTGGACACAAAATAAGAAGGATCAGTAGTTGGAAAATAAGGCCTCATAGATAGAAACGATGCTGGAGATGGTGTAACAATTTTACAAGACCAATGACTCATTCATTGCAAATGCCTTTTTCAACAACATAAACAGTGACTATACATGTAGGCCTTGCCAGAAGAAATACATAGGAATCATACTTATTACATCTGTGGCAAGAGATGATGGAGAAGCTCAATAACATCAGCCAAAACAAGGCCAGGGGCCAACTGCAGAACAGACCATTAATTTCCTTCTAGGCAAGTTCAAGTGGAATTGGAGAAAATTAAACCTAATCCACTAAATCCAAAGTATAGCCTTGAATATATCCCACCTGAATCTACAGACCATCTCAGGAATATATTTGACACACTGAACACTAATGACGGAATGCTAGGTGAGTTAGGGAACAGTATCAGGGACATCACACATGAATAAATGAACAGTTCACTAAAAAGACTGGAAAGAAAGAAAAGACCAAAATGGATGGCAGAAGGGACTCTGAGACTTGCCCTTGAGTGGAGAGTAGCTAAAGCAAATGGAAGAAATGACAAGATAAAAGAGCTGAACAGAAGATTTCAAAGAGCAGCTCGAGCAGACAAAGCCAATTACTATAATGAAATGTGCAAAGACTTGGATTTAGAAAATCAAAAGTTAAGAACTTGCTCTGCATTTCTCAAGCTGAAAGAACTGAAAAGCAATGCCTTGAGTTGCAATATTGAAGGATTCTATAGACAAAATATTGAATGACATAGTAACTATCAAAAGAAGATGCAAGGAAAACACAGAGTCACTGTGCCAAAAAGAATTGGTTGATCTCCAAACATTTCAGAGATAGAGTATGATCAAGAGCCAATGGTACTGAAGGGAGAAGTCCAAGCTGCACTGAATGCACCGGTGAAAACAATGGCTTCAGGAATTCATGTAATACCCACTGAGATGTTTCAACAAACAGATTCAGTGTTGGAAGTGCTCACTCATGTTTACCAAGAAATATGGAAGAACTTACCTGGCCAACTGACTGGAAGAGATTCATATTTGTGCCCAATTCCAAAGGAAAGTGATCCAACAGAATGAGGAAATTATCACACAATATCATTAGTATCAAAGGCAAGTAAAATTTTACTGAAGATAATTCAAAAACATTTGCAGCAGTACATTGACAAGAGGGTGTGGAACAAAGGACATCATTGCTGATGTTAGAAGAAGCTTGGCTGAAAGCAGAATAATAGAAACATGTTTACCTGTGTTTTACTGATTGTGTAAAGGCATCATGTGGATCAGAACAGATTACGGATAACACTGCAAAGAATAGGAATTCCTGAACACTTAATTTTGCAAGACTCATTAACAATCTGTGACATGTAGATGACACAATCTTGTTTCCTGAAAGTGAACAGGACTTGAAGTACTTACTGATGAAGATCAAAGACTACATATCGCCTTCCATCATCACAACTTGACCAATAAGTAATATGATGAGAAATGAAGAAAATATTGAAGTTGTTAAGGATTTCATTTTACTTGGATCCACAATCAATACCTATGGAAGCAGCAATCAAAAAATCAAATGATGTACTGCCCTGGGCAAATCTGCTACTAAAGAACTGTTTAGTGTTTTAAAAAAGAAAACTTGTCACTTTAAGGACTAAGGT
>NW_006921946.1:161551-165811 GCF_000298275.1 Orycteropus afer afer | reverse complement strand
TTAACAAAGGTGCTAAGATAAGTTAGTGGACAAAGGACAGGCTTTTCAACAAACAATGCTAGAATTTTTCTTCCAAATCTTTCTTCCAAATAATTCTTTCCACAAAATTTTCTTTATTGACTAAATATATTTCCTTATAAGCAAAATCCATCTGGATTCTCACCTGCCTCAAGGTTAAGGAAACACGTATTTTTTTTTTTCCAATAGATCTTCCTTACTGTCTAAATATATTTCCTTAATACAATAGCTGTCTGGATTCTTACCTGCCTCAAGGTTAAGAGAAAAGTAAAATAGAAAATAGAGTTGCTTCCTATTTGATAGAGATTACACTTAATAGCCATGAACCAGCCTTCATGCATATATTGCTTTTCTGGAAGAAAGTTAATTTGAGAGGTTTTTATTAGACTACCCAGATCTGTATGACGTTACAACTGGAGTAAACAAACACTTCCTGTTGTTGAAAGCAGAAGGTAAAAAACTCAGTGCAATTGTAACTGTGAGTATACAAAGTTGCAGGAAACTGTAGTTAACATGTCTCCAACATAGCTTCACCACTGGGAGTCCAAAGGCATGATGACTGCATACCACCAAACTGTATCACTTCAGGAGACCCCTATGTGTGTATCCCCTTCTCTATGAAGTACTCTACAATCACATGCTCACTTGCCTTCACTCTATCAGCTTTCTCTTCTTCATTTGTTTCACAAAGACTTTTAGTGAAAGCTGCAACCTGATCTTAATGGTGTCTTAAATGGAGCTAATTCCTATAAACTCAACCAACTCTGTTAGTAAACTCTTTAGAGTTAAGAGAACAACATCACTAGCAAACAGGACAATAAAAGGGAAATGCATACTGCTCTGGGTACCTAGTGCCTCTCTGACAAGAATATACCACAAATGGGATGGTCTTAACAACAGGAGTTTATTCTTGTACAGTTTGGAGGCTTTAAGTCCAAGGTCAAAGTGCCAGGCTCTAAGGGCTGGGTGAAAGCCCCTCAACCTCGGGGTCCAGCTCTGCCTCCTGCTCTTGGCCCACTGGAGCTAGAGGCATTTCTTCACTCAGACAGCTGCTGGCTGCTGAGGCTGACAAACCCAAGGTTGACAAGTAAACAGGCACAGTCCCAATGTTACCAAACCACAGAGCAGGCTGTTAATCCAAGTCCATTTTAAGTCTCAAGGTCGGCAGAGCATGGCAGGCTGCTGAACAATGACATGGCTACATGCAGGGTCCAAGTGTGTCATAAGCTAGAGACCATTCCCAAAGCTGCTTCTTATATATGGGAAGCAGACCACATACCCAAAGCAGCTACTCAGCTGCTTGTGGTAGATCCTACCATGGAGTTGACTGCCAGTCTCATCATGGGGAATTACTACCACCAGCTGCCTAGTCACTCAACCAGGCCCAGCCAAGTTGACATACAAACATCACTACCACACATACATACACACAAACCCACACTCACAGATTTTTACTTTTTTTTTTTAATCAATGTGCAATATATACCACATACACTGTGGCATCTTTTACTTCAAGTTACTTTGAAGACAGTTGGTTCTTTACCAAGATTCAAGATTTAATTACTTTATATTGCAAATACCCAATTTCCTGGTGAGATTGTATAAGCATTTCCTATATCCTACTGTGTTAGACATCTAGAATATGATACAGTTCCTGATTTTAAGATACTCATATTCACAAAAGAAGAGGAAAAACACATGTAAAATTGTGATTCAATGAGCTAAGACAGCACCAGGGTAAAAGAAGAGAAACCACTGGCTTGTCCTACTATGGGGAGATTTCATAGAACAAGTACTGCTTGAACCATCTTGAAAAAACTTCCCAAACCAAACTCACTGCCGTTGAGTCAGATCTGATTCATAGCAACCCCTCCTTGGGTTTCTGAGGAGATATCACTACTGAAGTAGATGCCCAATCTTTCTTCTGAGGAGTGGCTGGTGGGTTTGAACTGCCAGCCTTCTGGTTAGCAGTGAAATGCCTTAGGTATTACACCACCAGAGCTACCATCTTGAAAAGTGACTTGTGTTGAGAAATTGTACATAGTTAATATGGATTCAGTATTAAGTATAGGTCGTATTATGGGAGCTCTGGTGGCGTAGTGCCTAAGGCATTTGACTGCTAACCAGGCTAGCGGTTCAAACCCACTAGCCACTCCTTGCAACTTCTGTAGTGATACCGCCTCGGAAACCCACAGAGGGGTCACTATGAGTTCAATCTGAGTCAACAGCAGTGAGTTTTATAGGTCGTATTTGGGAAATGGTTTGGAGCCGGTGTGTTGCTGCTGTTAGGTGCAATCGAGTTAGCTCTGACTCATAGCGACCTATGGACCACAGAACAAAACCCTGCCTGGTCCCGGGCCACCCTCACCATCACTGCTCGGCTTGAGCCCACCGTTGCAGCCACTGCGTCAGTCCATCCCACCGAGGATCTTCCCCTTTTTTGTTGACCCTCTACTTTAACAAACACGGTATCTTTCTCCAGCGACGGGCCCCTTCTGACAACATGACCAAAGGATGTGAGATAAAATCTGGCCATTCTCCATTCTAAGGAGCATTCCAGCTGTACTTGTTCCAAAATAGATTTGTTCATTCTTCTGGCAGTCCATGGAATTTTCAGTATTCTTAACCAACACCACAATTCAAAGGCATCAATTCTTTCCTCTTCCTTGTTTATTGTCCAGCTTTCACATGTACATGGGACAATTAAAAATACCAAGCCTTGGGCCAGGCACCCTCAGTATTCAAAGCAACATCTTTGCTCTTTAACACTTTAAAGAAGTCTTTTGCAACAGATCCTCCTAATGCAATATGACATCTGATTTCTCAATTGCTGTTTACATGGGTATTGACTATGGATCCAAGTAAAATGAAATCCCTGACAACTTCAATCTTTTCTCCATTTATTGTGATGTTGCTTATTGGTCCAGTTGTGTTCCACATCATCGTCTGAATCTGCCTTGAATTTCTGGCAGTTCCCTGTCAACAGACTGCTATAACTGTTTTTGAATTATCTTCAACAAAATTTTACCTGCCTGTGATATTAATGATGTTGTTTGATAATTTCTATGTCTGTCAGATCACCTTTCTTTCAAATGGGCAAAACTGTGGATCTCTTCTAGTCACTTGGCTAGGTAGCTTTGTTCCAAATATCTTGGCATAAACAAGTGAGCACCTCCAGTGCTGCATCTATTTGTAGAAATATCTCAGTGGGTTTTTGTTAATTCCTGAAGCCTTGTTTTTTGCCAGTTCCTTCAGTGAAGCTTAGACTTCTCCCTTCAATAACATTCTTGATCATTTGCTACCTCCTGAAATAGGTGAACATCCATTAACTCTTTTTGGTACAGTGACTCTGTGTAGTCCATCCATCTTCTTTTGGTGCTTCCTGCATCGTTCAATATGTTGCCCATAGAATCCTTCAATATCACAATTTGTGACTTGAATTTTTTCTTTAGTTCTTTCAGCTTTAGAAATGCTGAACGTTTTCTTCCCTTTTGTTTTTCTAATGCCAGGCCTTTTTGCACATTTCATTTTAATCTTTTACTCTGGCTTCTTGAGCGACTTTTGAACTCTTCTGTTCGGCTGTTTTATTTCATCATTGCTTCCACTAACATTAGCTACTCTTCATTCAAGAACAAGTTTCACAATCTCCTCTGACATCCACTTTGGTCTTTCCATCCTTTCCTATCTTTTTAATGGCCTTTTGCTTTCTTCATGTATGATGTTCTTAAGGTCATCCACAACTCATTGGGTCTATGGTCATTAGTGTTCAATGCATGAAATCTAGCCTTCAGATAGTGTCTACATTCAGGTAGTGCCAAGGGGAAAGAAGGCAACATCTTTTGCCCTCCTCTAACTACACAAGAGTAAGACAGAATCACCATCAGCAGCCCAAGGCCTGTTCCTATGAGGTCAGACATGCTGCCACCTTCCAGCCCTCTCACCGACCTTGACACCAACTGTCCCTCCCACAGCACCCACCACCTCTCTGCTGTATTCAGTAATGTGCTGCAGCGGCCACACAGAACTCACAGATGATGGAGTTTATTGGGGAAGCAGGGTACAATTCAAATTCAGGAACATGTTCAGGATACAGTTCTTCAGTCAGAACAGTCTCCCCTCTGCTGTGCCCTTAGACATACCTCTCTTGCCCTTGGCCTCTTGGTCTGGCCTCTGCCTTTGTAGGCCTGGTAAACCTGCCGCTCTGTCTCACGCCTCTTGGTTCCAATGCTGCCATCTCTCAGC
>NW_006921946.1:158557-159721 GCF_000298275.1 Orycteropus afer afer | reverse complement strand
CTATTTCATCTCACTAATGCCTAGGATATCAATCTTTATGTGTTCTATTTAATTTTTGACAACTTTGAATTTGTCTACATTCATACTTTGTACATTCCACCTTGTGATTATTGATTTTTACAGCTGTTTCTTCTCATTTCAAGTCATGTCCCATCAGCAAATGAAGGTACTGAAAGCTTTATTCCATCTAGTCATTAAAGTTGACTCTACATTGAGGAGGTAGCTCTCTTCCTTGTATATTGAGTTCCTTCAAAGCTGAGGGCCCCATCATCCAGCACTGTATCAGACAATGTTTTTCACTGCTATCCATAAGTTTTTCAGTAATATGTCAGACGATGTTTCACTGCTAGTCATAAAGTTTTCAGTGGCCAGTGTTTTCTGAAGTGGATGGCCCTGTCCTTATTCCCAGTCTGTTTTAGTCTGGAAACTCCCCTGAAACTTGTCTACCATAGATGAACCTGGGCATTTTAAATACCAGTGGCATAGCTTCCAGCAACACAACATCTAAGCCACTGTAGGACAATAAACTGACAGATGAGTGGTGGACTTGGGAATTGGGCATTGGCAAAATTTAGACAAAATTTTCCTTTGAAATTTCTTCTGACATTGATAGCATACATTCTAGGACCATCATCTGGACGACAAGAGACATCCTAGGACCATCGTTCAAATGAGTAACTTCAAAGGGATTGTGAACCAGGTGTTCAGGAGCTAAAGTTAGAGAATATTAAAACTGTGTTTAGCTGAACTTTGTGTGTCTGCTGTTATTTAAAATTGCCTAACTGATCCTCTGATGATTCCTTACCTCCTTTCAAATTGAAGAAAAATATCTATGATTAAAAGCTTCTCTCATGAATTTAGCAATGGATTAATATGTAGCTATAACATGCTGGCAATGCTTTGTTACTGAAAACAAACTAAGTTTAAAACATCCTGCTCTAACAACAATGTGGTCTTTAAGTAATCACCCAGAAGTAAGAAATTAGTACAGTGGCTATCTAATATTTCTCCTATCTGGGATAGAGGTAAGGCTCTACTGTTCTGAGGAAATAGTGAAATGTCAATTTCTGCTACTATAATCACCCGCATGAAGCCACCGCAGTGGATTCCTGTTTACAACTTCCTTTCCTCTTTTCAGTGGTAGGAAAGTGAGAAAGTGCTTTC
>NW_006921946.1:156012-157047 GCF_000298275.1 Orycteropus afer afer | reverse complement strand
TTTTTTTTTTTCTTTTAAATTGAAGAAATTGTGATAATGATTTCACAAGTAGCTGCTCTAATGTTTTTTGGATTGATCTGTACATATATAATGCCTACAATTTTTTAAATCCTAAAATATAAATTTTTCCTGCTTGAGTAAATGAAAAGGCCTAAAGTTATTTTTATGAACTATCTGTATGGTTATTTGTGAAAAATGAGGATGGTTAATTATTCAATAAAATATCTGTCATTTATTTCTGATGTATTATTTTGTATGAAGAAATCAAGAGAAGTGCTAGAATAACTGCCTGTAAACAGGCAATTAGAGACAGGTTTTAAACTATGAATCCTAACTAGTTATATATGAGGGGTATCCAGCAAAATACCGTATTTTTTGCACAAATAACATACACCTTCTACATTTGTTTGTCAACTGCTCTCTCTCCCTGGGAGGTATTCCAAGAAGTACCACTATGTTAGTTTTTTTTGTTTTTTTTTTTTTTACTTGTTGCTGTAAAAAAATAATTAGCATAGCACATTTGCAACAACACCCTAGGAGGAAAAGGGTGAGACAGGCAAACAAACACAGAAGGTGCTAGTATCTGTGTCAAAATAAGGTATGCTGCATTTGGCTAAAAACAATATAGCCCCTACAAATTTTAACAAAAATGGGGAACTTACAGAGAACTCAAATCAACCAGAACTATATCTAACTCAAACTCACTGCTGTTGAGTCAAATCTGACTCACAGCGACCTCTCCTTGGGTTTCCGAGGCTATATCATTACGGAAGTAGATTGCCCAACCTTCCTTCTGAGGAGTGGCTGGTGGGTTTGAACCACCAGCCTTCTGGTTAGCAGTCAAGTGCCTTTAGGGCACTATGCCATTAGAGCTCCTCAGAAGTACATAAATGAGAAAAATGAAAAGGATATACTCCAGGCAAACAACAAGGGCAAGAAAGGAGAAATTAGACTGATTAGTGAAGGTATTTAGTGGTGTGTTCAAATAACCATCTTCTGTAAATGGAAATCCTGTCACTTTTAGGAGCTCAAATT
>NW_006921946.1:153526-155203 GCF_000298275.1 Orycteropus afer afer | reverse complement strand
TATTAAGAAACGTTGAATAGAAGTATAGACACTCAGAGAGTGAGAAAAAAAATTGAGAGAAACACATAAAATTAAGAACTTATTTTCAAGAATATCACTACTACTATTTCTATTCTCAAAATTTATATCTGAGGAGAAGTAGCATTTAGCCTTTTTGCTATCTTAAAATATTACTGAATCCAATTAGAAAAAAAGCTGTTTGGTACCACTGCCCTGGAAGAGAAAACAGATTCTCTGCTTTCTACACTTCCTCCAGTCCTTACAGAGGCAGAAGCATCAGATCCTCACATGTATGTACCAATAACGAGGACCAAAGTCAGGAGCTCAGGAAAGAAGGTCTTCATAACAACATTTCTGAAACTAAACATTTATTTTGGTACAAAGTCTCCAACATTTATTTGTATCCAGGACATCCATTCAGGAAATTAGTTACCTAGGAGTACACTATGCAAGAATTCATTCTGAAACTCTATGGTCTACAAATGGTATTACATGGGATTAGTATTGAGATTGCCATATGCCTATGACAAATAAGCCTTGCTTTTGAAGTTTTTCAGGCCCAAATCATCTTCACTATAATTTTAGGTGCTTGGCTAGTCAGCTGTTCACCGGCTAAGACATACCCCTAATTGTTTCCTGAGAAAAATCCCTGTTCTGCCTCCAGGTATTCCCTTAGCACCTGGTGGAGTGCTGGCTACCAATTCAGGTGAAAAATCTCCATATGCCACCTTTATTTCCATAAATAGGCATTTGCATCTGCCATCCACAAACAATCTGTATGTCAAGCACTTGCCAAGGACCATGACCTTCAGCTGCCCAATGCCTATGTAGGTTTGAGCTATACATTTACAAACCTATACACTAAGATCTTTAAAATTTTTCTTATGCCTATAAATCACTAGTTCTGAAGTCTGGGTACAATAATTTATCAGAGATAAAATTTCTATCTGTTCTTCTCCACCCAGTATGCACAGGAGAATCACCTAGGAAATGTTTAAATAATACCCCTTCCTGGGCTCACTCTAGACTAACTAGAAGAAATCTTGGGTGCAGGCCAGAGTTGGAGTCTTTTTAAAATCTCCCTTAGCTAGTTCTTATGTGCAGAGAGGGTGAAGAAGCACAAAGGTACAATCGGCAGTTGGAGAGAGAAACTCATGGTCACAAGATTCAAATCACTGTATAAATGACTTTAACTTACATAGTATTAGGTTAACACGTTAAGTCATAAAATTATGTTGTATTACATGGGGTCAAATTCTCTCATCATTCAGGTTTCATCATTTAATGACTGACTTTGGGGTCAGAAAACCAGACTGACTTCACATTCTGCTACTTGCTGAGTGGTCTTCACAGCTATGACCCTCAGTTCCCCTATATTAAAATGAAACATAGGGGTTAGGAGGATTAAATGGGATTATGTTGAGCAGTCAAAAACTCACTGCCATCAAGTCCAATCTGAATCATAGTGACCCCTCCTTGGGTTTCTGAGGCTGTATCACTATGTAAGTAGATTGTCCAGTCTTCCTTCTGAGGAGGGGCTGGTGGGTTTGAAAGGCCAGCCTTCTGGTTAGCAGTCAAATGCCTTAGGTACTATGCTAAAGTAGCCAGTAACGATAATGAGTAAACTAATAAAATCATAAAGAACTAGAATTAAAAAATTAACAGAGTGGTTTCATT
>NW_006921946.1:124871-153296 GCF_000298275.1 Orycteropus afer afer | reverse complement strand
ACTTGCTGACTCTTGAACCTAATAATCAGACATACATACTTACTGGGATATATTCCAAGGACAAAAAAAAAAAAACTGTAAGAAACACTGAACTCTACTTTGTAAGTGTATTCTTGGTAGTGGTATTGGTATTGTATTTAGGAAATTATTTTTTGTGTATTTTAAGACCAAAAATGAGTAAACACATTAATTTTTTTTAAGTTCTATTTCCTAGCTATGAAGTGATGATCCACAGGATGTGGAATTTTCAATGCCATTATCAATGAAAGGGACTAGGGCTTATTGCAGGTCTAGTGCAGGGGGACATGTGCCAGAAAGGAAAGCCTGGTGGGTCAGCATTTAGCAAAGAAAAGGGAAAGGAAAGGAGGAAAGAGACACGTACACACACACAGATACCCGCAAGCCTTCGGGACAATACAGTCATCACAAAAGAGAAACAATGGAAACTGATTTTAACACAGTGAATTTTAAAAATCTCTGTTTGCAGACAACTGGTGGAAGGTAATATCAACAGATATTTTTTATTAAATACAAAAGACAAAAAAAAAAAAGCATGCTTTGAAATGAGGTAGCAAATGTCTCCTCAACTAAGTGATCATACCTAAAATCACTGGAACTAGGGAAAGCTGCATTCTATGACTCCCGATGGGATGCATTGCTAAAAATGACCTGAGGAAACAGTAAACATTCTGCAAAACAACTTATCTGACGTCTTTCAAAATGTCACTGTCATGAAAGCTAAAAAAGAAAGGAAAAGAGAACAAAAGCTGGGGGCCGGTCCAAATAAGGGGACAGTGGCTGTGACGAAGGGCTCAAGTGCAGCAAATCTTGTGAGGATGGTGCAGGACCTGGCAGTGCTTCGTTCTGCTGTACACAGGGTCACCACGAATTGGAGAAAACTCATTGGTACCTAACACCACCACCACCAACAGAGTCATGACTAACAGTGCTCTGGTGGTCCAGTGGTTAAGGCATTTGGCTGCTAACCAAAAGATTGGTCTGGAAACCCTCAGACGCTCCAAGGAAGAAACATGAGGCCCTTTGCTTCCATAAGATTTACAGCCTTGGAAACCCAATGGGGGTTGCTATGAGTAGGACTCAACTCAATGGCAGTAAGTTAGGTTAGGGTTAGGTTAGAGTCACGACAAACAAATACAATGTATGACCCTGGATTGCAGCCTCGTTTTGGGGAAAACCAGCTTTTACAGTCTTTCTTCACTGACTATAATGTTGGCTGCTGGTTTTGATGTATGCCCTTAAATATGCTGAGACATGTCCCTTCTATTCCTATTTTGGGAGCTCTAGTAGCATAGTGGCTAAGGCACTTGACTGCTAACCAGAAGGCTGGCGGTTCAAACCCACCAGCCACTCCTCGGAAGGAAGATGGGCAATCTACTTCCGTAGTGATACTGCCTTGGAAACCCAAGGAGTGGTCGCTATGAGTCGGGTCGACTCAACGGCACATAACAACAACAACAACATTCCTATTTTGCTGAGAGTTCTTTTTTATTATTATTTTTTAAATCAGGAAAGGGTGTTGAATTATATCAAATGCCTTTTCTGACTCACTGATATGATCCTTTAATTCTAGGAACTTTGGTGGTCTGTTCTGGAATTCAATAGTCATGGCAGGTGGGGGATTTAGATAGGCGCTCTAGTAGCATAGTGCCTAAGGCACTCCAGAAGACTGGCGGTTCAAACCCACCAGCCACTCCTCAGAAGGAAGGTTGGGCAATCTACTTCTGTAGTGATACCGCCTTGGAAACCCAAGAGGGGTCGCTATGAGTTGGGGCTAACTCCATGGCACATAACAACAACAACAATGTAAGTGGTATGGTGTGACTTTCCTGTGGAGGGGTGCTCTTAGGCACCTCTGTACAGGCTCTCCCATGGTGTCCTGCTTTGAGCCATTTCTCTCTGTGTTGCCTGGAAATATTTCCTCATTCTGCTACCCATGTAGCTCCTTCTGGTTCTAGTGCCCATCAACTCAGGTCTTAGTGAGATGCAAGTGTTACTCTCTAATGGCATCATGGTGTCCCATCACCCCCTCTCAATTCTGAGGCCCATGAATTACCACAGCCAATCTGCAATGCCTTCAAACTCAGGCTACAGCCTCCTCAGACTAGCTCCCTTTCTGTGTCCTGTTTGCAGTGTTGCCAAATCCCTTGCTTCTGTGTGGTTTTTATTCCTTATCTCCCCCACCTGTAAACTTACCCTGACTCTCCAACATCTCAGCTGCCGTACAGGGTTCTGAGATCTTGGTCTGTGCTGGTTTTTATTCATTGTTCAAGGGGTTACTTGATAGGGGAGTAAACAGAAGCCTCTAGTCACTTTACCATCTTGCTCCACCTCCAATAGCTTATTTCTTTTTATCGTTAAATAGTATTTCACTATATGGTTGTACTCAGTTTAGTTTTCCATTCTCTTGTTGAAGGTTATCTTGGTTATTGTTTCCAGTTTTCACCAATTACGAATGAAGCTGTTATAAACATTCACACGTAGGTGTCTGGCCCTGGCCACAGTCTGCCTGTTGTGCCTGAAGAGCCAAGCCCATGCCTGGCATTCCCTGTTCTGCCATGCAGCTATGCCTGCTTGCTACTGCTGCCATCATGGAATGCCTCGGCAACAGCGACCCTGAGGACTAGTACAATGAGGAGAAGGTGCAGTGCAAGGCCAATAAGAGATCGAGAAGCAGCTGCAGAAGGACAAGCAGGTCTACTGGGCCGTGCACTGCTTGCTGATGCTGGGTGCTGGACCAAAAACCAAATCCACTGTCATCAAGTCGATTCCAACTCACAGCAACCCAAAGGACAGAGTAGAACTGCCCTATAGGGTTTCCAAGGCGACACATCTTTACAGAAGCAAACTGCCTCATCTTTCTCCCATGGAACAGTTTGTGGGTCCAAACTGCAAACTTCTGATTAGCAGCTGAATGCTTTAATCACTGCACCACAAGGAGAATTTGGTAAAAGCACCACTGTGAAGGAGATGAGGATCCTGCACATTAATGGGAGTAGAGACAGTGAAAAGTGCAGAATATCAAAAACAACCTGAAATAGGCCACTGAAACATTAATGAGTAACCTGGCCACCAGGAGCTACTTGGTTCCTTCTGTGGAGTTGGCCAACCTTGAGAACTTAGTCAGAGTGGACTAATCCTGAGCATGACAAACATACCAGACTTCACTTTCCCTCCCAAGTTCTACGAGCACACCAAGGCTCTCTGGGAGGGTGACAGAGTGCGTGCCTGCTACGAGCACACCCAGTACCAGCTCATTAACTGCACCCAGTACATCACAGACCAGATTGATGTCATCAAGCAGGCTGACTATGTACACATTTGATGTGGGCAGCCAATGTGATGAATGCTACTAATGCATCCAATGCTTCAGTGATGTGACAGCCATCATCTGTGTAGTGACCAGCAGCAGCTACAACACAGTTATTTGGGAGGACAACCAGGCCAAACGTCTACAGGAGGCCTTGAACCTCTCCCAAAGCATCTGAAACAATAGATGCCGTGCACCATCTCTGTGATTCTGCTCCTCAATAAGCAAGACCTGCTCCCTGAGAAAGTCCTTGCTGGGAAATCCAACCCATGTGTGACTCAGGCTGAACACTTTATCTGCATTGCATTACTAAGACTCAGCACTGCCAGAGGAGATGGAACCACTCTTGCTACCCCTACTTAACCTGCACCGTGGACACCGAGAACATTCACCACATGTTTGATGATGGCTGCAACATCACCCAGCATATGCACCTTCATCAGTACAAGCTGCTCTAAGGAAGGGAACCCAAATTTAATTAAAACTTAAGTGCAGTTAAAAGTGAAACATAATTCTACAAGCCGTTCATTACCAACCATAGAGTATGATTAACAAAGCAAACTTTCCTTTCACCCAAGTGAATTTATGAAACCCCATTTTCCCTTCAGCTTGCTTAAATGTTGCTTAAGGCGGTTTTCAGGAAAAGAATGAAAAAGGCCATAGAAGTCCCCTTTTACTTTCAGCAAATAAAATAAAAGCAGCAAGCAAATAAATGAAATAAATATTTAGTGCAGCCTTAAGAAATCATAACAAATAAAAATTAAATGTGTGGGGAAAAAAATTCATACATACGTTTTTGTATGGACAAAAACTTCAAAAACTTACTTTGGGTAAGTACCTAAGAGTGCAATTGCTGGGCCACATAGGAGCACTGGTGTAGTGCCTAAGGCATCTGACTGCTAACCAACAGGCTGGCAGTTCAAACTCACCAGCCACTCCTTGGAAGGAAGACTGGGCAACCTACTTATGCAGAGATACTGCCTCAGAAACCCAAGAAAGGGTTGCTATGAGTCAGAATCAACTTGACAGCAGTGAGGTTTTTTTTTTTTTTTTTTATAGTACATCTATGTTTAACTTTATCAGAAACTGGTAAGTTTGCTGGAAAACACTTTAGAGGCCACTGTCTTCCAAAGTGGCTGTGTAATTTTACATTCCCACAAGTGGATGAGAATTTCTGTTGTTTTGCATCCTTGTCAGCATTTGTTATTGTCAGTTCTTTGGATTTTAGCCATTTTAGTAGGTGTATAAACCTATTTTTAAGTGCTCTATTTCTTATTTTTTCTAATTAAAATGCTTTATTTAGGCTAAAATACAGTTTTTTAATTGGAAAAAACAACTCGACAAACTTCATTTTTGAAGCTGTCCTAGCTTCCCAGTGTTGCCACAACAAAAGTACCACAAGTGGGTGGCTTTAAAGAGTAGGAATTGATTGCTCTGAAATTTTGGAGGCCAAGAATCTGAATCTGGGGCACTGGCAAGGCCCTGCCCTATCCACACCTTTTGGTTCTGGTAGCATGTGGTGTTTTTTGTTCCTTGGCTCATAGATAGATCCTCACATGGCATCTTCCTCCTGTGCCCATGACTCTCCATGTCTGTTTCCCCTTTTTATGACACCATTCAGATGGGATTAGGTTCAAGGTCCACCCTATGTACTACGGCCTCATTAACACAGCAAAAGTAAACCCTTTTTCCAAACAGGACCATATTCACAGGTACAGGGTTTAGAATTTCACCATAACTTTTTTGGGGACACTATGCAACCCATAACAGAACCCTGTCTTATTACATACATAGCGATACAATTTTAGACTGTAGATTTTAAATCATGTATAGCTTTTTCCTTCAAATTAAAAAAAAATCTAAAAAGCAACTTATTTTTTCTAATTATAAAAATAGATAAATATGTGAAGGAGACATTACCGACAATCCTGCCAACCAAAACTGATCACTAAATTCTTCTAAGTGTGTGTGTGAACACATGTGCTCTGGCTACAGCAATATGTCTAACCACCTAAAGTCTGCATCAGGAATGAGTATGAGATACTTGAGGAGACAAGAAAGAAAGTAAGGTGTGAAAGAAGGATGACAGTAAACAACAAGGTAAATACAAGATAAATTTAGAGATAGAGGCCAACACATGTACAGCAGGGCTTCTTCAACTTGCATGTGTGTCAAAATCAACAAGAAGGCCTGTTCCAACAGACTGAAGCGTCCGCCTCCAGGGTTTTGGATGCAGCAGATGTCGAGGAGGGCCACAAAATTTTCAAATGCTGAAAATATTACATGTTCAGTAGAGTAGATGGTCAGCAAAAAGGAGGAAGACCCTCAATGAGATGGATTGACATGGCTACAATGGGCTCAAGGACAGCAACAGTTGTGAGAATGACTGGGCAGTGTTTTGTTCTGTTGTATATGGAGTTGCTATGATTGGGAACCAACTCAACAGCACCTAACGACTACAGCTAATACTGCTGGTCCAAGCCCACACATTGAGAATCTCTGTTGAGGGTTCCACACTATGATAAGAAGTCTGTTTTTATTCCAAATAAGTAAGAAATCATGGCAGTATTTTAAGAAGAGAATAATATGATTTGGTTTGGACTTTAAATTGATCACTGGCTGAAGGGTGAAGGTGAAGGATGGCTCACACGGAACAAGACGGTAAGTAACAAACCAGTAAGCAGACTATTATAGCAGTATATGTGAGAAAGGAGCTCTGGTGGTACTGTGATTAAAACACTGGTCTGCTTATCAAGAGGTCGGCAGTTCAAACCCACCAGTTGCTCTATGGGAGAAAGATGAGGCAGTCTGCTTCCATAAAGACTTGCAGCCTTGGAAATCCTATGGGGGCAGATGTGCTCTGTCCTGTAGGGTCACAATGAGTCAGAATTAACTTGATAGCAGTGGGTGTATGTGAGAAAGAATGGTGTCTTGAATTAGAGAAGTAACTGTGGAGATGGATAGATTCAGAATGAATTTAAGGAAAGCTGACAGAACTTACAAATAGATTGTGTGCCAGGATGAGGGAAGGAGAAACAGGGGGAATGCCTAGTCACTGGCTTGACATCGGTCTCTATAGGATGTAAATCAAAAGCTCTGCTTCAAATACATTTAGTTTTCAGTATTAATTAATATATAATTATAAATATCAAGAATGTAGCTGGATATATAAATTTGGAGCTGCAAGGAAGAAAAACAACAAAACTTTGTAAGTCATTAGCACATAAATGATGGTCATAAACATGGAATCTACTGAAGACATCTCCATAGATCATGGGTTCTCAGAATGGGGTGATTTTGTTCCTCCCAGCTCCCCAAGGGCCTTTCAAAATGCCTGGGGGCATGTTTGGTTGTCTTGACTGGGGGTCAAGTTTGCACCTAGTAGCTGGAGGCCAAGGATGCTGAAAAACATCATTAAATGCACAGGACAGATCCTAACTACAAAGAATTATCATACTCAAATGTCAGTATTGCAGAGGTTGAGAAAGTGTGGAATAGATTTTAAAAATATCTTTCTTGTCTGAAGGAAGAAAAGAATCATAAAGTTTTCTCAGATATACAGTTGCTTGGAAAATATAACACTTAGGTACACAATGAAGACGTTTAATACGTTATTTAAGAGCTCTGGTAGCATAGTGCCTAAAGTACTTGACTGCTAGCCAGAAGGCTGGTGGTCCAAACCCACCAGCCACTCCTCAGAAGGAAGGTTGGGCAATCTACTTCCGTAGTGATACTGCCTCATAAACCCAAGGAGGGGTTGCTATGAGTCAGATCCGACTCAATGGTATGTAACAGCAACAACAACAATACATTATTTCACCAATTGAGAAATAAAAAAGCTCAAGAATTACTTTATAGGAGATACATCGGAGGGCAAGAATGCATAGGAAAGAAGGACACAGGGAAAAAAGTAACCACAGGAAGAAGTAGGAAGAAAGTTGACACATTATGGGGATTATAATCAACATCATGAAACAAAATGTGTATGAACTGTTACATGGAAAATGAATTTGTTCTGTAAATTTTCACCCAAATCACAGTAAACAAAAAATTTAAAAAAAGATTTACATTGTAACATTAGATTTAAAATGGCTGTCAAACACTGATGAATAGTTACAATAAGGAAAAATGAAACTAATTGTTATGAACTGGACTATAAAACTGAATGTATATACAAAAAAATTTTTCTTGAAAGACCCTGCAGTGTAGTAAATTACTTAGTGTGGCTTTTCTACCCATAAGTCATTGTAAACTCAGTGGTGGAATGAGCAACTGAGGAGCTCCTGATTGTAAATGTTATTCATGTGGAGTATTTCTGTTGGGCGTGGCACAACACAATGTTATGGGAGGCTCACTCTCAGGTGCTTAGAATTCTTTTGTTGTGATTGGTTGGTTTGATCACTCTGCCGGGCTCAAAAGGAGGCCTCCTAGAGGCAGAACTCTCTCTGACTGCTGGTTGAGGAAGACGTGCTGCTGAAAGAGACACACGGTCCTGAGACACATGCTGCTAGGAAAGAGATGCAAGAGACAGCATTGCTGAGTGAGACACTGAGGGACATGCACTGCTGGGAGAGAGACTGTGAGAGACTGTTGGCTGAGGGACGGTGGGCTGGGAGAAAGACTGAGCATTCTTCCTGAACTTGAATTGTAGCCTAGTACTTCCCTAATATACCCTGTAATCTGTGAATTCTGTGTGGCCACTGCAGTGAATTACCGAACCCAGGAGAGAGGTGGTGGGTGCTTTGGGAGGAACGGTTGGAGAAAGGGCTGGAGGGAGGCAGCATGTCTGGCCTGGCAGGAATAGGCCTTGGGCAACTGATGGTGATTCTGCCTTCCTCTTGTGGGGTTCTAGGAGGTCAGAATGTGGCCTCCTTGCCCTTTTAGCAGACCCTCAATATAATAACATCTTAAATAAAAACTCAGATTCATAAATCCATAAAGACCATATATAGTCTCCAGTATTCTTCTGTTAGACTATGCTACCTTTATGTCTTTCTATATATGAATATATGAGTGCATGAATGAATGAAAAGTATAGTCTATCTCTGTTAGATACTAATAGCTATGTGCTTCAAATAAACAGAAGAAGAAATCTAGAATGGGAGGATACTCTTACAACTCTGGAGTGTAAGTGCCGACTCACATAATCTCTAGAAATGGAAAAATTCTAATAGTCTAAAGGAAATAAGAGAATTTGAAGTGAACAGAAATCCTGATTTTGAGGGGATGGGGATGGAGATTCTAACATACTGAATGGCACTGGTACCCTTCAGCATTTAGTGTAATATGAGCTGTCTTTCATTATAACCCTTTCTCACCAGAAATTTTCAAGCAAGATTTCTGAAGCGTTTCTTTTCTGGAAAGCATCATTGAACACAGATTGAAGTTTGGTTAAGACATATTCACAGTACAGAAGGGAATTTCATCTATTTCAGAAATAAGACTGCAGATAATCTTTCAAGCAGAGAGGGACTAAGATCACAGATTTATCCTCATGTTAATGCTTTCACTGCTAGTTGAAGTTGCGTATAGTCAGGGTACATTGGGATTAGAGGAAAAATATGTCTAGGTATGAGGAAGTAAATTTACAAAAAAGAAATTCAATGCTGCAAGGTGTGTAAGGAAGACCTCGCAGGGTAAATGGAAGAGAGGTAAAATGCACTTAAGAGACATTCTGTACTGAGTGTTGTCACAATGAACATAAAGAGAAGGATCCAGTATAAAGATGATGCTTTTGAGCATGGAAAGAAATGTATAAATGAGAAATACCTTCCATCAATGAGGACAAGTCGCCAGTGCCATTCACACTCCATGAACCATGCAGCACATATGTGAGAAAAACCACGGAGTCAGTAACGATGCTATCATGTGCACCCTTTACCTACCCAAAGTCTCTCAAAAATTTTTCTATATCATGGGCAAGCATGCTTCTTAAATGACAGTTGTGCACTGGGTTCATGAGAGATTGCAGACACATGATTTTACAAAATTTATGAACAAAAAGTTCAGACTGGCCCACCTTCACTCTGAACGCAAAGAAGTTAAAATCATGCTCTCTCAGATACAGATAGCTGACCCAACTCACCCTTCCCAGTTCTTTATCTTCAAGAGCCAGGACTCCAGTGCTTTCTGTGAAGAGTTTTACTTTGACCACAGGTCGAGGATGGGTGGTGGTGAAATCTCCTTGGGTTCCCCATCTGCAATGAAGGAAGAAAGCGCTCCTTTAAACCACCGTCTTAATTTTATTCCCAATAGTTCTGTCTTCATAGAAGGCACATTAAACTATAAAGAATCTTTTGTGGCTCAGTAAGATTTTCATCTTTGTTTCTGACAGATGGCACAGTCAAGAAGAAAAGTAACAATAAGCAGTACACTTTACAGCTTGTAAGAGTCATTCATCTGTTCAAAAACTTAGCAGGTTGGAGTACAAAACATAGGATGCAGGAAGAATCCAGGTTATGGTCAAGCAGGATAGACATGGTTCCTGAAATCTACTATTTTATTAATTCAAATGCTAATTATAACACGTTTGCTTGGCTGAGGGATGTTTATGGAAGCAGCGGTTTCTCAGAAAACTATTTTTGAAGGCCAAAGACTTTATCCCTTTTTTCTTGGAAAGTCAATAAGCAGTTTGTTTGTTTGTTTGTTTTTTAAAATGGAAGTACTTATTTCAGGTCTATTTCTTTATATGATTTTTTAAAACTCCTGTCAAAAAGAAAGAAATATGCATCGTTAAAATATGAACATTTTGAGTTAATTTCCCAATACACTCTTAGGAATGGAATAAGATTGCCGACATCTGGCTTTTCAAATCATCATAACAAAATAACATGTTTTCCTGGCTTATCTTTTAATTAATAGGATCTTGTCTTTATCAGACACCAATTGATTCTAGCTTATTTACAAACTTCACTGACACACACCTGATATTAAAATATCTTAGCAATTTTTCTTACAACTATGAGAGAGTACAAGCAACAAGACTCAAAACAGCATGAATAAAGTGCTATTGAGCAAACTACCAGATAAATGAAAGAAACTATGAAATCAGGATTCATGTTAAAAATAAGACATCAAGTAGAAAATACCAATATTCTTTTCTTGTTTACAATAAAAGAAGAAGATAGCTTTCCATTGCCAAGAAATTGTCTAAACTATTTAATCTTGTAAATCTAATTCAGAAAGCTTGGGAAATACAGAAAACTGAGCAAAGCAAATAACACACAAACTGGACAAATGATTGTGATTATGCCTTCCTCTTCTATCACAGAAGGTAGAATACTGTAACATGTGTACAGGAAAGCAAAGAGGCCATTTCAATGACTGGAGAAAGTAGAGTGTGGATGTCTGTTGTTTTGAAACTAATGTCGCAAGCCAGAGGGAAGAGAGATTCAATTAGGAAAGAAAACGCAGCTTAATTTCTATGCTCAATTTCTCAAAGGGTTAACTGCATTTCTTTTGCAATTTCACAGAATTGAGATGGTCTGAGATAAAGCAGAGCTAAAACAGGATTGAAAATAAAAGTAGATTCAGAACCAAAATAAGGGAATAGAGAAAAATTCTCAATTTAGTATATGGACTCTTTAAGGCTTAATACAGTCAGACAATCTGGTTAAAATTCTCTTCACAAAAATTCTATGTATTAAATCAATGATATTTTTTCCCTCTAATTTCAAAATCCTTTAGAATTATATCTTTTTTTTTTACCTTACTTTCTATGAAATTTGATTGAAATTCCCAATCTACTCCAACATAGGATTCTCCAAAAAGAAACATATAGATTGACTTCATTAACCATTAGTGAGGCAGCTTGCCATTTTGTCATTTAAGCTTGCCTTCCTGTTATTCTGCAGGAAGGAAAATGTGTTGCCAATTTTACTTTATTAGACAGAATAAGACAAATCAGTATCAACACATATAATAAAGTGTTTTATCTCAATCCAGATCTCCTTGCTGGGATTCAAGTTATTGACTTTAATTGTCTTTTTAATGTAAAGGCCAAAAGTTCCATATGTTCATAAACTGCATATTTCCAGAACCAGGACCATCCATCTCCAGTGGTTCTAGCTCCTGCATTCTCCATCTGCTCAGTGATGGCATCACACAGATAATCAACACAGGTGGAAATATGGAGGTCAACCACTTACTGCCTCCTGCGTAACATACACAAGGCAGAGATCCGAGCTAAAGAGAAAATAATTGGACATAAGAAATAAACTACTATAGCTTGCAATTTTTATTTTATATAAAATATTTTATCCCCAAATATTTTTAAGTGTCCAATTTGGTTATGTAAAAATGTTCAGAACTGACCACACCCATTGAGTTTGCACCTTTCATAACCCCAAGGCCATGCCTGCTTGTGTAAAATCAGAGAGCTAACATTATGCTAGGAATGGAGATAATAGGAGAGACATGCTTAGAGACATCACACAAATCTAATAAACATTACAATTACAGCCATTCATTAGAAAACAGAGTTCGCTAAAATATAAAGGAAGACATTATTATTTTAGAGCTTGGAAGGGAAGCTGGGATATCCATTCCTGAAACCAGTATGCCAACCAAGGCAGGAATAAGATGACTATTACAGCAATCCACAAGAACACATCTATCTAGAAGGCCTGGGGTCTTTCAACCTACAGTAGGGATTGTCTTTTTCCTGTGAAATGAGGAAGAGTTAAAGTACTGTACTTTAAGGCAGGGAAAAGCCATGGCATAAGGATGCCTGCAGATCCTGACTGCCAGAAGTGAAACTTTTATTGACATTAAACAAAAATGTGCAATTTTAAAGGGGTGTATAAATATAAATATTGTTGGCATTTACAGGGCTTATAAATCACAGCATTTCAGTATGCATACATAAATGGTGACATATAAGCAGACATAAATGGTGACACTTTGTTAATTTCTCCTGTGAAAACTAAAAGTCAAAAAGATACACCCAGTAAGAAAATATGTATCAATTAGCAAGGAATTAAAATCGATGTCCCACCCCGAAGGTAGGTGAGGAAGAAGATAATAAGCCTATCTTCAATATTCACCAAGATGTTCACCAAGATGCTTCCTTATTTCCTACTTACCTGGCATGTTTAAACACTTCCTGGAATTCATACCAGTTATTATCTTCCTACTTTTTTTTTATATTATATGATAAAAGAATACATTACTCTTGCTGTCAATTTGCTTTGACTCAAAACCCATTGCCTTTCTCTGCTTCTACAACTGTATTATTTATGAGGATTCAGACTTCCAATGTAAATCTTCAAATGAATAAAATAACTACAAAGCACCTTTATGAGAACAGCAGGACTTCCTGGCTATGAAAACACGGGTAGTTCATCTACCGACCGAAATAACAGACATTAATTATGAATCCACTATCAAATAAAGAATACTGAAAACCTGTATCAGGAGTCAAAACAGATGGCCATATCTTTCATCCAGTAAGATCATTTCTAGGAATTTATCCTGACAAAATAATCATAAGTATGGAAAATATTATAAGTATGGAAAACATTTTAAGTATGGACATAGTACAGTACTGTGTGTAACAGCAAAATAAATAAACAAATAAAGCAACTAAAATCTCTAATATTAAGAGGATGGTTATGTAAACTACAGGAAATACAGTGAAATATTTTGCTGCCATTTATAATGGCAGGCATAAAAACAATATAAAACCATATGTGATGTAAAGTGGAACAAAAAGGGATGGAAAACTGTTTGTCTTTCATTCATTCAAAATCTTACTGTTGTCTGTGCCAGAAAATATACTAGTACCAGCAACCAAAGTCCTTACCATTTTGGAATTTATATTGTAATGAAAGATTATAGAGAATAAGCAATTTTATTACTATATACTATAACACACCTCCTCCCCACTCTCCTCCCGCACTGTTAACAATGTAGGAACTTCCATGACTTCTTACAGCAGCTAGAGAACTTGATAGATGTTTAGGACCTGGAAGCAGTCTCAAAAATTCAGCATATTTGTTTTAAAGCATACTGAAAATCATTAGAGTACAACAGGTTTTTCAAAGCCATTCTAATCCCTTAAATCAAAATTCTTATTATGAACACATAATGCATCCATAATTAGAGAAGAACTTAATAGTAGGCTCAAACTAAAGTCTTAATCTATGAAAGCACTGCAGAAATTAAAAAGTTATCTATAACTTGAAAAATTATTTCATCCATCCAGTTATCCACCCATTATTTTATCCATTCTTTTGTATGAGCTCTGGTAGTGTAGTGCCTAAGGCACTTGACTGCTAACCGGAAGGGTGGGTTTGAACCACCAGCCACTCCTAGGAAGGAAGGTTGGGCAATCTACTTCTGTAGTGATACCACCTCAGAAACCCAAGGAGGGGTCACTATGAGTCAGGTACAGTATGACCCAATGGCACATAACAACAACAACTGTATGAATGGAGGAGACATGGTGGTGTGATGCTTAAGTGATAGAATTCTAACAGAAAGGTTGATGGCTCAGACGCACTGGCTGATCCGGGGGAGGAAGGTGAGGCAGTCTGCTTGTGTAAAGACTGTACCCTTGGAAACACTTTGGGACAGTTCCACCCTGTCCCACAGTATGGCTGTGAGGGAGAATCAACTCAATGGCAATGGGTTACTGTATGAATGGCACTGTGCGAGGCCATGGGCATCCAAAAAATCAAGAAGACAGACTGTCTTTAATGAGCTCAGACTGGTAGGAGGGACAGATATATAAGTTGATAAATAAAAAAAAAAGTCAAATAGAATTGAACAGGTTTCTAAACTGCATTTCTTTGATTACTTTCAAGGTCAAGTCTTCTGTCTTTATTCATCAGCTGCATTCCTTTTGTGACATATCTCTTTATTACCACTGTCTATTAATAAAGGAACTCTACTGGCCCAGTGGTTAAGGCATTCGGCTGCTAACCAAAAGGATGGCTGTTCGAACCCACTAGCTACTATTGGTATGTTTTTGTTTAATTAGTAAGTTTTTAAAAATTTATAAAATAAAGATAGTAACTATTTCACAATATATATCACACATTTTGTCACAGCTAGTTATTTTATTTGACTCTTCCTTTTTACTTTAAAAAAATTTATTGTTTTAAAACATTAGGTACTCAGTTGTATCAATTTGATTTTGACAATGTACTTAAAAACTCTATCCTGAACCAAAGATTATAGAATAGTAATCTATATTTAGGAGCTCTGGTAGCATAGTGGCTAAAGCACTTGACTGCTAACCAGAAGGCTGGCGGTTCAAACCCACCAGCTACTCCTCGGAAGGAAGGTTGGGCAATCCTACTTCCGTAGTGATACTGCCTCGGAAACCCAAGGAGGGGTCGCTATGAGTCGGGGCCGACTCGACGGCACATAACAACAACAACAACAACAACAATCTATATTTATTTCTAATGCCTCCATTATTTAAATGTTAAGCTGTCTAAAGTTAATACTGATAGAAAATGGGAGTCTTACCTAATTTTCTAATTGTCCAAATCTCATTTGGTTAAGAAGCCATCTTTAGGATATTATGATATTATCACATATATTTAAGTTTGATTTTGAACTACAGAGCTATAGAACTATCCCTGAGCTGTGTTGTACGGTTTTAATCACTGTAGCTTTAAAAATGTTATGAGATCTGTTAGAACAAAGAGCAAATGGGCATTTTAAGCTTTTATTTTTATTCAGGAAAAAAAAAAAAGGTCTTTAATTTATTCAAATAATGTTCTTTTCTAAATATTCCTTTGTGACATATTAAAATTTCCCCTCTTCTATGTAGGTCCTATATATACTGTTAAATTTATTATTAGGTATTTTATATTGAGCTCCTAAGAGATCTGTTTCCCTTATATTGTTTGACTATTGTTGGTATATAAGAAAGCCATAGGTTTTTGTATGGTAAACCGTATCTAAATCATTATCAAACTCTCTCCTTTGTTCAAATGATAGTTCTGCCTTTTTATTTCCAAATCTAATGATTGTTTTTTAAATTGTCTTCATCAAATAAGCATTAATTCTGTTATAATAATTGAGCCATTAAAATAATCAAATAACAATTATATATATAATTCCAAAACCACCACTAATTTTATAACAGAAAACATTAAAAAATGATCCAACTACAAGGGTAGAAATGAAAGATCTTGAAATAATTGCATATAATTCTGAAGATTTCTCACTTTGCAATTTTTAAACATTAATAATTTAGGCCTCTTAAGATTAAATGATGTGACAAGCTCATCCAAGAATATTTGCCTAAACAAAAGTATTGCTGCCTAATTCAAAGACCTTTCCAAATACCAGATATTTGAAAGTACTGATTTATGTATTCTCTTGGGAAGTAGAAAAAAAATTTTGCCAAAAGTATTCTGCAATAGACCAGGCAGGGCTGAGGTGGGCTGAGGTCTCTCTCTCTCTCTCTGCTATCCATCATATGGTGGCATTTACCAGAATAATTGAAATTGGATTCACCCAATTCAAGGTACAAAGAGTTCTGTTGTTTTTTAGTTACTCCTACCAGGTGAGAAGGCAAACAGGTATCCTTCACAAGCTCATTAAGAGGGATCAAGAAGGATAAAGACACCTGAGAAGGGACAAACGGAGCTGATCAGAAGCACCTACTGGTATCCTCACCAGTGTCAAGCTGTATCACCTGCAGCTGTGTATCTTCTTGGGGACCAGGTATCAGGGAAGCCTGCCTCACTGACTGAGGGCAAAGAGCTGTGTTCCCAGCTCTGTGCCTCCTTCCACATACACATGAGTTCCAGTATCCTTTACTTAAAGAAACCTGTATTCTTGCCTTGATTGTTGGTACCTTTCTGTCAGTTATCATCCTGCCTTTGGTGACCATGTGTACTCTAAAGTCATTCTGAAACAAGAATATATGTAAAATAGGTATTTGGAGAGGACTTGTCAGATATACCAAGTAGACCCAATATCTTACTATCACAAAGGAGGCTATCTCTCTTTAATTGAAAAGCAATAACCTCTGAAAATTAGGAATTAAGTTTAGAAAGATAGTTACTCAGAGCCTGGTTATTAACTATGTCATTGTCTTTGTTAGTTGCCACTGAGTTGGCTCTGACTCACAGCAACCCTACGTAAAACAGAATGAAACGCTGCCCAGTCCTGTACCAGCCTCACAATCCTTGCAATACCTGGGCTCATTGTTGCAGCCACTGTGTCAATCCATCTCATTAATGGTCTTCCCCTTTTTCGCTGAACCTCCATTTACCAAGCATGATATCCTTCTCCAGGGAATGGTCCCTTCTGACAACATGACCAAAGTAGGTGAGATGAAGTCTCACCATTCTTGCTTCCAAGAAGCATTCTGGCTGCACTTCTAGGACAGATGCTTCCAGGACAGATATGATATTTCAGTATTCCTCACCAACACCACAACTCAAAAGCATCAACCCTTTGGTCTTCCTTATTCACTGTCCAGCTTTCATATGCATATGAAGCAACTGAAAATACCATGGCTTGGGTAAGGTGCACCTGAGTCTTCAAAGAGACATCTTTGCTCTTCAGCACTTCAAAGAGGTCTTTTGCAGCAGATTTGCCCAGTGCAATACATAGTTTGATTTCTTGACTGCTGCTTCCATTGGTGTTAATGGTGGAAGCAAGTAACATGAAATCTTTGACAACTTCAATCTTTTCTCCATTTACCATGATCTTGCTTATTGGTCCAGTTACGAGGCTTTTCATTTTCTTTATGTTGAGGTGTAATCCATACTGCAGGCTGTGGTCTTTAATCTTCATCAGTAAGTGCTTCAAGTTCTCTTCACTTTCAGCAAGCAAGGCTGTATCGTCTGCATATCACAGGTTGTTAATGAGTCATCCTCCAGTCTGATGCTGCGTTCTCATTCACGTAGTCCAGGTTCTTGGATTGTTTGCTCAGCATACAGAATGAATAAGTATAGTGAATGGATATAACCCTGATATATATTCCCTTCCTGATTTTAAGCCATGCAGTATGCCCTTGGTCTGTTCAAACAACAGCTTCCTGGTCCATGTACAGGTTCCTGACAAGCACAATTAAGTGTTCTGGAGTTCCCATTCTTTGCAATGTCATCCATAATTTGTTATGATCCACACAAATACTTTTGCTTAGTCAATAAAACACAAATAAACATTAACTATATAAATATATATATAAAGATATATGGGAGGCTCTGGTGGCATAGTGCCTAAGGCATTTGACTGCTAACCAGAAGGCTGGTGGTTCAAACCCACCAGTAACTCCTCAGAAGGAAGGTTGGGCAATCTACTTCCAGAGTGATACTGCCTTGGAAACCCAAGAAGGGGTCGCTATGAGTTGGGTCCGACTTGACGGCAGTGAGTTTGTTTTTTTATATAAATACATATTAACTATATAAGTAGAAATTAAGTAATAAAATACTGAATTTTTTTTTAAATGATGCTAAACACTTGTAAAAATGCTTTAAAACACAACATTCCTGAAGAACACAAGCAATTAAGACAGTTTCACAGATCTTTCTAAGCAGGTAACACTTTTCAAGGAGTAGTTTTGGTATTTACAAAGTTCACCATTTTTGAGTGATTTCACTGGACCCTGGTGTAGCAATATTTGATCCAATACTCATGGACCTAAGCCAAATTCAAGGGAAGATTCGTGAAATAACCAAGTTTTCACGGGAATGTGGGCAACTGGCGACAAATCGTTTACTACGGTCAAAACAAAGGTGAAGAAACCCATTTTGCGAAATTTAAGTATCTGATTCCAATAAGCTGCTGGAATTCAGGTCTGGACTACTGCTAACCGGCGGAGGATGAAGGCACAGATTGGGGAGTGATTAACGTGGGGATGGTAGTAGAAGCTACAAGAATGGATGAGCTAGTGATGGTGCTCGTTACAACCTCCTGATAAGGAAAGGAGTTTTGGTGATGCAGTGATGAAAGCATTCTGCTGCTAACCAAAAAGTTGGCAGTTCGAAACCACCAGCTGCTCTGAGGGAGAAAGATGAGGCGGTCTGCTTGCGTAAAGATTTATAGTCTTGGAAACCCCAGGGTGAGTTCAACTCTGTCCTACACAGTCACTATGAGTCAAAATTGAGTCAATGGCAGTGGGTGGATGGTAGCGATCTGTACCTTACAAGTCTAGGCCTTTGCATGTATCTGTATGCTTGTATATGTGTACCACATTGCATATTCATATTATTCATGTTTAAATAAATGAGATTATTCAGACTGTTGTATAACTTGTTCTTTTAGGTAACACTGTATCCTGAATTTCTTTATGTGTTAGTGCAGGGATCTGCATAATTCTTTTTCAAATTGCAAAGTATCTCCTTGTATGGTTGTACCATAATTTATTCAACTTCTCTGTAAGTTGATGGACCTTTAGGTTGTTTCCCATTTTAATGATTCCAAGCAACGTTGCAATAGGTATCCTTGCCCTTACTCAATAATTTTTACATAAATATTGTAAATGACAAAAGGTCAGGAAAGATTTAAAAGGCAGTTCAAGATTTAAAAATATTCTTAAAATCAAAGTTTATGCTAAGTAATTAAAAGACAGATTAATAAAACTTTTCCCTATGCTTCCAAAATTTACTACAAATTATCCTGTTATAATTTAAAGTCTTAATTTTAAAATAATTGATATACAATCCAATGTCATTTGCTATAATTTTCAAATTTTATGATAAACATTCTTCAATTTTAAGTTCACCCACAGAACAGGTTTCAAATGTCATCTTTTGATTATATATTTATTAAAAAATTTTCATACATTTTATTACATTTGAGTGATCATTAGTACTTATAAAAATTGCCTTATATATCACAGTTACTGTTGTTGACTTTAAAAGCATTTGAAATTTCTCTCTGAGCTATAGAAACTGGTTAAGCATATTTCCAAAGTAATACAGCTGCAGCACTAAATAATATTAGGGATTGATTTTCTGTGCCCCAAGGAAATTCTTTTATCCAATAAATGACACTACCATATGAGATATCAAAGAATGCCACTCTATCCTTTCAACACCACCAAAGTACTGTGCATGGTTATACCTCAAAAATGATAACGTTAAGGAAATTAATGAAGCAACCATCACAACACTGTCCTAAACAATGCTACATACATAAAAAATCGTGTTAATTTTTTTAAAAAACAGGAAAGAAATAGAAAAATCAGAGTCAGTATCTGAGTTTACACACCTCCCTTACAATAGTGGAGTCATGGTGAGAACAGGACTAGAGTATCTAGGTCCAAATCCAATTGCAGCAGGCACTAACAATTAACTTATCCGTAACTTAGTAACACTTTCCTCATGCAACCTGTTGAAGCATCCATGTTGACACCCACAAGAGCACAGCACCAGTCCCCTAGAAGGT
The DNA here is from genome assembly GCF_000298275.1 of Orycteropus afer afer. Lineage (NCBI taxonomy): Eukaryota > Metazoa > Chordata > Mammalia > Tubulidentata > Orycteropodidae > Orycteropus > Orycteropus afer. The sequence goes on along the minus strand of NW_006921946.1, from coordinate 133,606 downwards.
CCTCAATAAATGCTGGCTACTTTTATGAAAAGGAATCTACCAGTCACTCAGCAGGAGATGTGGTGAAGCACACTTGCTTCTGCAGAAGATTTACAGCCTTGGGGGCAATTCTACTCCATCCTATAGGGTCACTATCAGTTGGAATCAATTCAACAGCAATAGACTTGGTTTCGGTTTTCTTATTCTTATTAGTGTCTATAGTAGTGGTATGAGTTTAACTCTAGTGCTAAGCTAAATACCTAAGAAATGGATAGTTTTGAAAAGTAAAGATTCATAAAATGGTCCCACTAAAATCCAGACAATATCAAAGAGATAACAAGAGATCTCAATTACTAGGAAAACACAAGGAAGGAAAAAAGGGAAGAGAGAGAGTGAGAAAGAAAGAAAGAAGGGACAGAGAGGAGGGAGAAGGATTAATAAAGACCAGTCAGGAACTGGTAGAAAGATTTATATACTAAAAGTTATGTAACATATTTTTGAGTATTGTATTTATAGACTTCCTTTTAAAAATACTGCAGTCTAAAATGATGATGTCGTGTGCATTTTACTAGAAAAAAACAGAAAACATCCTTCTAAGTAACTAAATTGTATCATTATACAATTTTGGGAGGACCTTTCAAAGACATGGAATTTCAATTTTTATTAAAACATTTTATTATGGTGAAAAGTCAAGGCAAAATTATTTGTTTATTCAAACATAATGAAGAAAAGAAAAATCCTTGGATGACATCTTGCACTTTAAGCAGAAAAATATTTGGGGGTGGGAATGGAGGTGGAGGTAGGTGTGGGTAACAAACACAAAGCACTAGAAAAACCCCAGGGGCTGCAACCTCACTCTCTCCCTCATTGTCTCTGAAATAGTTCCCGTCTCCTTCAAAGACAGAGCTCCCATTTTGTTACTCTACAGACTGGTAAAGCCTCAAGGATAATAGGATAAAATTACCCTCTCAAGTCTGTATTTCTTTTATGAAGTATTCATGCCATTAAACTTCCATGTCCAGAGCAGAGAAGCTGTATTACACTTGTACCATTTTCTTCCGAGGAAGTCTAGCAAGCATGTTAGCATGAAATCAGGCTTCAGAAAAATAGAAGACATAATCTCTCACAAGCACTTTCCTTTCTCTGCCTCTGAACAGGACAGTTCAAAGACATTAGCTTGAAACATCTAATTTGAAGAGAACAATTTGTCACATCTTGAATTACAATTTTACTTAGTCAAGACAGTGCAAAAGTATAACTTTTTTATGATGGAAACCAAAGTTTTTAAGAACTTAGGTACAAGAGGTGAAGTAATAGACATAAAAGATAAACTGATATAACTTTATAATATAAAGCTTTGTTATACACACACAACTGCCTAGAATGAGGTTCAAATGACAAAATGCAATGATTTTAAGGAAATGGCCACAACTATATTGCATAAACAGTAAGTAGCTCTGCTAGAGAGATTCAGAAGGTGGCCTGGTGGTGCAGTGGTTAGAACTTTCAGCTGCTAACTGAAAGGTTGTAGGTTTGAACCTCCTAGTCACTCTACAGGAGACAGTTGGGTAAGTCTGCTTCCATAAGATTTACAGCCTTGGAAACCTTATGGTGCAGTTCCACTCTATCCTGTAGGGTCACTATGAGTTGGAAATGACTCCACAGCAATGACTAGAGCAATTCAGAAGCACCGGTGGCACAATGGTTAAGTACCCAGCTGCTAACCGAAAGGTCAGTGGTTCAAACTCACCAGCCATTCCACAGGAGAAAGATCTGGTAGTTTGCTCCTGATTCACAGTCTTAAACCCTATGTGACAGTTCTAGTCTGTCATACAGGGCTGCTATGAGTCAGAACTGACTCAATGGCAACGGGTTCAGTTTATGGCTTATAGCAATTCACCAATATGTACATTCATATTCACACTGGTTCCATTTTCTCGACATTGAAGTTTATATGAGAAAAATAGCATGGTGAGCATTAGCTACGGTCAACTGTTATGGGTCCAACATTAGTCTGATTTGCTCCTAGTTTTTGACATGAAAGTAAAATTTGGATGAACTGGACAACATCCTTTGAACTATCATAAGATTAACATGGTATCTTGTAAACACCAAAAGCAGTACAGATTTCAAACTAGAGGACTCTACAATATTAGATTATAATTACTACTATGTTGACAGTAGAAATATCCCTACTACTAAATTGGAGTATCAGACTTGCTTTACCAGATAGTTTCCAATAATTAATCTCCAATTTGATAGAATTTTAAGGAGTGATAACATTCTTTGGGGAGGGTCATGTGGGTGAGAAAACGTTTTGCTTCATGTTTTCTTAATTTGAAGACCTAGGAATTGCCAAATTAATCTGTCAGTGCACACTGTCTTTGATGGATTACATTTAGAAGCAAACGCTCCTCAGCTGCTGGGGGTTAACACAAAGATAAAAGACCCTGATCCTTTCTTAGGGCAGCAAAGTGGGACCTGGAAGGGATCTGAAAGGGCTGAATTACAGACACAGGCTTAATCCATTCCCCAGGGAATGGTCCTCCTGGGGCCTTCTTGATGATAAAACTATCTTTTTCCCTTCTTAAGTGAGTTTCTTCTGGTGAAGTAAAGAGACTTTCCAACAGCTCATAAGTTGTATGGGAGTCACAGCAGAAATGCCTGAATACACACACCTTCTGGATAATGGGAACAGAGCCTCCGAGAACATTCCTGAGGGAGTGCCAAGACAGAAGAAAAGCACATTCAACGTGGGCAAAAATGCATGGAGCAGAGGCAAGGAAATACTCAAGGGTATAACGTGGGAGTGGGAGACACCAGCCCCAGGGGCAGCTCGGGGAGTACCAGTACTGAGCTACACTGTCACAAGCAGCCCGAGGAAACCTGTTACATGGTGGGGTCTGGTCTGCTTCACAGACAGAGAGCTCACCACTGGCATCTCACTACTCTGGCTCCTATGGGACTTGTATCGCTGCTATTAGCCACCAGCAAGTTTGTCCCTGATTCATGGAGACTCCTGTGATTCTGGAAAAGACTCCTCTACTTGGAAAATTCTGATGGCCAGTAACTAATATTTTTAAAATAATGTTTTATCACGTTTTCAAAGAACATTTACACAATAAATTAGTTCTGATTTGACAATTTCTACACAGATTGTCCAGTGACTTGTCACAACGTGTCAACACTTTCCTTCACTACATTCTGGTTGTTCTGTTTTCAGTACTCTTGTTTCCCTGCCCCTTCTCATCAAAGCTTTAGAGTAACTGTTGACCTTTTAGTCTCATACAGATGGTTCTTTAGTATAGCACCATCCCCATGGGTAGCATTCTTTATTTTGTGTGCCAATCTATTATTTTGCTAAAAGGTGACCTCAGGGGACAGTTCTGGTTCATGGTTTAAAGAGTATCACCTCAGGTAGTCCTCTAGTCTCCACTGATGCAGTAAGTCTGGACTTTTTTTTAAAATTGTGATTTGGGAGAAAGTTCACAGAGCAAATTTATTTTCCATTCCACAGTTCATATACACTCTGTTTTGCTACACTGATTACAATCCCTACAATGTAATGGCTCTCTTCCCAGTCCCTCTCTGTGGTTACCTTTTCCCTGTGTCCTTCTTTCCTAGGCATTCCTGCCCCCCTGAGCTATCTCCCTGGGCAAATGCTGCCCTTCTGATCTCCCATGGTTGTTTGTTCTAAGGGGTGTATCTACCTGGTGTAAATGTTCACCTTTTATATCTGTCCATTGTCTGGCTGGATCCAAGCCACAGGAGTGAGTTTAATTCCAGGCCTAGAAGGGTAACAGGGGGCCACAGTCTCAGGGGTTTCACCAGTCCCCATCAGACAAGTAAGTGTGATCTTTTTTTATGATTTTGAGTTTTGTTCCACATTTTTCTCCCACTATATCCAGGATCTCCTACACTGATCCCGTGCTGAGTGGTTGACAGTGGTAGCTGGGCACCATCTAGTTCTTCTGATCTCAGGCTGAGGTCTGCATGGTCCATAAGTCCCTTGGACTAAGTGTTTCCACGTGTCTTAGGTTTTCCTTATTCTTCTTGGCTCCAGATGAGGAGAAACCAATTTTTTCACCTTAGATGGCCATTTGCAAGCTTTTAAGATCCCAGTCACTTTTAACTCCTACTCACCAAAGTAAGATGTAGAACAATGTTTTTGGGTATTATGTTGTCCCAATTGAGCTTGATATCCCCTGCTACCATGGTCCTGAGCCCACGGGCCCAGTAGAAGTCTGGATTTTTAAAGAAGTTTAGTTTTGTCCCATGTTTTTCTATCAAGGAGCTTTGGTGGCATAGTGCTTAAGGATTGAGAATGATAACAAATAGGTCAGTAATTAAAACCCACCAGTCACTCTGTGGGAGAAAGAAGAGGCAGTCTGGAATCAACTCGATGGAAGCAGTTGTATTTATTTATTTTTTTGTATCAGGGCCCATTTATTGCACTCCTGATCAGAATGGTAAGTAGTGGTAGCAGGGCACCATCTAGTTCTTCTGGTCTGGTATCTAATTTTGAGATACCTTGGAATATAACTGCTGCACAGACATGCTTTGAAAACTTGAGGATGTTAAAATAGTTTTTTTTTTTTAGAAAAATTTCTGACATCCATGAGGTAACAGTAGCCTTCTTAAGGTTTTTTGTTTTGTTTTGTCTTAAATCGTAAGGACAGAGCTTTGAACCTGCCCAATCCAGTTCAACACCCTGCTGAGTATTTGTTAAAATATAGATTCTGATTCAGTATATCTGGGGTGGCAGAGATCTTATTAAAATAGATTCTAATTCAGTATATCTGGGGTGGAAACACAAATTCTCAGCAGGGGACTGAACTGGAATGAACTGGTTTTAAGTCCTGCTAAACAGTGGAAATTGCTAGTATGATCTATGTTTCTCCAGCATTTACCTAGGTGGCAGTTGAAGAACATGAAATTAATAAAACTGTCTGTAATTCTGGTTGTCCTAACTTGTAGAGCCTCTAAAAAGATTTCTTTTATTTTTCATAACTAGTAAGTGCCCATCACAGTTGTCACTGGGTGGCGTAAATGGTTACACATTCCACATTCAACTGTTGGCAGAAAGACTGGTGACTTGAAACCACCAAGAGGCACCTTGGAAGAAAGTCTTGGTGACCTGCTTCTGAAAGGCTACACCCTGAAAACTCTATGGAGCCTTTCCACTAGGTACACATGGGTCACCATAAGTCAGAATCGACTCCATTGCAGTGAGTAGTGGGGCAGTTATGTGCCCATCACAGGCTGGATGCTAAGAATACAAAGGCAAAGAAAAGAAAAAGACTGCCCCCAGGAACTCAGGCTGGAAGCAAAGAGAGAAGCAAAGCATATAAACATATACTGTAGCGCTGAGAAAAGCTCATACAGCCTTCCTTTTAAGGCAGACATTTATTGCATCTCCTTTCTATGCTTGTGACTGGTCAGCTGAATCCCCCCTACAACCACCGCTGCACTCTGAACAGACTGGGCACACATTAAAGAATACGACTATGATGAACAGAGTGAGGAACGTGATGCAGTGGAAAGAATACGGACTTGGAAATCTAAGAGAATTAAGTTTCAATTCTGGTTTCACAGTCTGTAGCTGAATGACCAGGGATATCAGTTAAATTTTTTTAGGATCTGTCTGCTTATCTAGAAAATAGAAAAACTAATAAATCCTGCCTCCAATAATTATCCAGAAGAATCAAAGAAATCAATAAACAAAACACCTGTCAAATGTCTGACAAATTAGAAGACATACAAAACAAAAGCCTGCTCCCTGATGTCACGGCAGAGATGCGAATAATGACTGGGCTCTGACTGCAATCCCAGACCAGCTTCTCTACGAAATAAGACCGTGAGTGACCTAAAGCCTACTTCCTGGAAAATGGCAGAAAATGTGTTCTTTAAGTATGGCAGGAAACAGGTCCCCAAACATCCTGCATTTTTATCCATATTAGCTGAACATGCAGCTTTGGAGTTTAGTTCTTTAGCTTTTCAGGAGTCCATCAGCACTGCATTAGCTCCAGAGAACGCATAAACGCACATGTGGGGTTGTATGCTCAGCCACTGGTGAATGTAAAACAAAACAAAAAAGGTTAATTGCATTGGGGACTGTAAAAAACATTACATTGGGGAATGTAAGGCACAGTTATTTTCATGGAGTCACTATGACCAATCTTAAGGTAGGAAGTATTCTGTGGAATGTTGCATCCAACCCAAAAGACATCTAAGAAATGTATAATCCCCAAATCATTAAAGGTTCTGTTTTAAAGGAATTCTGAAACAACTAAAGACTACTGTAATTTCTGTGCTCATACTATACTTTATAGTGAGTAAGTGTTTTGGTTGATCTAAGAACCTTAGAGTCTAGGTGGAGCTTTAGCTATGTTGTGTTGGTGGAAGTCTAATCTAGAGATGCATTCTGCTTTCTTAAGATTCAAGACCCTACCCTGAAGTTCTCTCCCTTTGCTTTAGTTGATACCTGCAGAGGCTGACTTGTTTATTTTCCTTCACTTGCTCTGATTGAGCTACCATGATACCAAATGAGCCTTACTCCAACCAGGTGGAGGTAATCATGAAATGAAATCATGAAATACAAAGAATGGTTTCTGGCTGAGTCTACTAGAATGACCAGAGCCAACAATCAGGCCAAGCAGGAGGGATGTAGTCGTAACTGTAGGTGGTACATGGTGCTGGAAATAACAGGTAGATATGGAGATTGGGTGCAATTCAAAAAAATAGACTTAGGATGGGAAGATCAGAAAACGATAAACCAGGGAAGAAGAGGGTCTGAAGAGGGTTATGGTAATCTGAGAAGCAATCTGAGAACATCTGTGGTATGCTTCATGCAGTGGTAGAGCTGTAGTCACCGGTCATGAAGGATTAACTAGCCTTCCGCAGTAACGAGAGAGCAAAGCTGGTGCTTTTTCCGTGAGCTATCTTTATACACAGCTCTCGCCTACCAAATGCAGAATAGGAAACACTTTTTCTTTAGAAATACTCTAAAAACACTAAGACAGTTTTATGTCTATAAACAAAAGCTACAACTCTAAGCACTCTGAGGCTGCTACCCTGGAAGATGGGAAAAAGGTAAACCAGGAAACGAACATAAAGGAATAAGATAGTGAGGTGAAGATTAATATCCTCCCCGTGGCTCTCAAAGCTGGGCATATCCAGCCCTTAGATACTTTACTCCTCAGGTCTCACCTCAGCCATTCCCCAGCTCCAACCATCTCCAACCCATAGGGCATGTTTTGCTCCCTTGCTCCTTCATCAGTGATCATTCCATGATGGCCCACCACCCCCTGCCATGGTCTGGTACCTACTACTACAATTGTTCTGTTGACAGCTCAGAAGGACTTTCTCAGAAGGACTTTCCTAACTCCCTCCACCTACTTTGCTGGAGCACTCCCTCCCCTCGATAAATTAGATTATAATCTATTTTTTTTTCTTCAGCACAGTTACCCCATTTGAAATTATATATTCCCAGAGTGTTTAGCTGTGAATGACTATCTCCTGGGTTAGACCACAAGCTTCATTTGCTGGGGCCATGTCTGTGTTTGGTTATCATTTCAGCCCCAAACCTATGCAGTGCTGGACACACAGAAATGGTGAATAAGCATCTGTTGGATGAATGGAGGGACGAATAAGGCACCATATTCTTTATCTAATTACTCTAAAGGAACGACAGAAGAGCCACAGTGTTAGATGACCAAGTGTGACTGCCAGCATCTTTTACTATTCTATGCAAAGTTTACCGTGGGAGGGAATCTGAGTAAGATCAGCAACTGTGCTATTAAATCACTACCACATTGGACAGCCGCACTGCTGGAGAGATGATAGCTCTAGGTCAGACTGACATTGATAGGCACAGAAAATATGCAACTAATAGTTTTTAGGCTAAAGCAACCACAACTCAAAGGTGGCTGTTAAACCAGAGCTGTCACCTGACACTGAAAACCACTTCTGGATTTTAAAGTGAAGGACCCCGCTGGTGCAAACATTAAGTGCTCAGCTAACTCAAAGGCTGGTGGTTTGAACCCACCTGTTGGCTCTGCCAGAGAAAGGTTTGCCAATCTGCTCCTTTACAGATTACAGCCTAGTAAATCCTAGGGACAGTTCTACTCAGTTCCATGTGATCACTGTGAGTCTGAATGGACTCAATGGTACCTAATGACAACATTTTAAAATGACACATATGATACTGTATTTAACTAAAATATGATTTTAGCGTATTAACGGTGATTGGAAAGATTCTATAACTTAAGTGGATACCTGTTAATCAGATTTTCAAGGCTGAGAAGCCACACATGCATGCATTTTAAGTGTGTTTATCTGAAACTACTGTTCTTTTCTTACCCAGTCTTTTCAGCTCAGTCACTGAGAAGAAATGGAGTTTTCTTTAGACAAAATTCTTCAATAAGCAATAAACCTACTGCCATCAAGTTGGTTCTGATTCACAGTGACCCCCACTGCATTTCTGAGGTGGTAAATATTCACAGAAGTAGACTGCCCAATCTTACTTCCGAGGAGTGGCTGGTGGGTTTGAACTATTAACCTTCTGGCTAGCAGTCTGATGCCTTAGGCACTGTGCTACCAACAGGCACCTTCTAAACACTGCTTCAATAAAGATGTTATTTTTTGAGAGCTTCAATTCATTTATATTTAAGCCTTTTTGTGCTTCACAAAGTTTGTGTTATTGTCTTTTTTTATTACTCTTTTATTTATTTATTATTTTATTGTGATTTGGGTGA
>NW_006921946.1:114811-120498 GCF_000298275.1 Orycteropus afer afer | reverse complement strand
TTCACACAAATTCTTCTGCTAGTTGGGGTTTAGTCCACTTCTGTATCCTTCCCTTCAAGGCTCAGGGGTCCAGGATTATCTTCTGTGTCTGTGTTAATTAGTTTCCCTTTTCTTTGTTGAAGAAGGTCTGTGCAGTCTTTCTGCCTAGTCCACCATCTTGCCGGATCCACCTCCATTAGTCTTTTTGAGTATACTGTTCTTGTCCTATCCCTGGTATATGTCATTACATCTGCGTACTACCTAAGTAAAGATTTTTTATAAAATATTTCACAAGAATTAAATGTCCCATGAATACAAGCAGTGATCCCAATTTTCTCCATGGGATGACTCTGATTGTTTTTTCATTTACCAAAAACTTTTTCCTAATAAACGAACTACTGAGGTAAAGTCTATGTGCACATATCGTACAACCAAAATATTATCTTAAAGGGTACAAAAAAAGAACCAAACTCACTGCCATCAAGTCGGATCCAACTCATAGTGACCCCTCCTTGGGTTTCCGAGGCAGTATCACTATGGAAGTAGATTGCCCAACATTCCTTCTGAGTGGCTGGTGGGTTGGAACCTCCAGGCTTCTAGTTAGCAGCCAAATGCCTTAGGCACTATACCACCAGTCATTTATCTCCTTTCCCTTTCAAAGCCTCACAAATACAAAGCTAACCAAATAATATTTATACAACTTTGGAAGAACTGCAAAATGTAACTGGATTTGTATTCCAATTTAATCAAGTAAAACGCATTCAGTGTATTTTTTCAATGGAAGCACAAAGAACCTGTGGCAAAGGCAAACTTGGCACCTTTTTAATATTTTCTTGAAAAGGAGGTAGCATGGTTCTAGAACATGTAACATAATTTCCATAAAGATTACATTTGCTAACAAGATCAGATCAAATTTAATCTCCTGGTAAAATATTTCATTATTTTGGTTTTGTTAACAAGATAAAATGTAATTTAATATCCTTGTAAAATATTTCATTATTTTGGAACTACAACTTTTTTCTTAGATTCTCTCTCCATGTAATTTTAGCCATTGCTGTTAGTCCTTCTTTACATACACAAAAGTTACAAGCAAGCAATTGGGGTGGAAAATGTTTCAGTGAAATCAAGCACAACTGTGTATCTGGTTAAACAAAAATATCCTACTTTTGCCTCAAAGATGTCTTTTTGAAAAGTAAACCCATATTTTAAAATTAGAATTCTATAGTAACTTTGTTGTTGTTGTTGTTATGTGCCGTCGAGTCAAACCTGACTCATAGCGACCCCTCCTTGGGTTTCCGAGGCAGTATCACTACGGAAGTAGGATTGCCCAACCTTCCTTCCGAGGAGTGGCTGGTGGGTTTGAACCGCCAGCTGTCTGGTTAGCAGGCAAGTGTCTTAGCCACTATGCTACCAGAGCTCCCATAGTAACTTTAGGAACATTAAAATATCAGCTTAAATTTAAGGGTTTTTTCCCCCCCAAGAAACTCCATGTGATTTATCAAGGAAATTTTAATAATACGTGACATTTTTGTTGCTGAACAAATGTTGTTGTTTTTTGCCGTCGAGTCGGCCCTGACTCATAGCGACCCCTCCTTGGGTTTCTGAGGCAGTATCACTACGGGAGTAGGATTGCCCAACCTTCCTTCCAAGGAGTGGCTGATAGGTTTGAACCGCCAGCCTTCTGGTGAGCAGTCAAGTGCCTTAGGCACTATGCTACCAGAGCTCCTGAACAAATGTTAGTGTGGGGTTATTCTTAATTGTAAAGAAAAATTTAGCCCACAGAAAGTGCTTCTGCAAAGTCAGCAGACAGTATTTGACTGTGTAGGGGTGAAAACTGGGTGACAACTTGATCCTAGTTGCTATTAAGAGCATTCAACCTCATGTTTAATTTTTGTCACCCACAACTGCTTGCAGGATAGTCAGCACATGGTGCCTCTGGGTGGTATGAATGGTTAAGTGAACACACTGGCCGCTAATCAGAAGGTTGTGGGTATCAGTCCGCCCAGAGTCCCCCCTCAGAAGGTCTGGTGATTTACTTCCAAAAAAATCAGCCATTGAAAACCCTATGGAACACAGTTCTACTCTGACACTCACGGAATTGCATGAGTTGCAGACAACTCAATGACAATTGTTTACATTACTGGTTAAGAGGTGGGTGGGGTGAGGCAGGAATAGTGCAAAAATAAAAATAAATAAATTATTAGTTGTTGTTGTTATGTGCCATCAAGTCGGACCCAACTCATAGCAACCCCTCCTTGGGTTGTCAAGGCAGTATCACTATGGAATTAGATTGCCCAACCTTCCTTCTGAGGAGTGGCAGTGCATATCTGTACTTTTATGGATGTCTCTAATTTTTCTAGTCTATATTTTTGCTGTCACTTGCTGGTTCAAATGCTTCTTCAACGAGAAGTTCAGCCCTGAGCCAGATCCTGGATGATGATGCAATGCTGAACAAAACCTGGCCTCTGTCTCAGGGTATTCACATTCTGTGGGGGGGCAGCAGACAAAGAGATATATGACTACAGCATAACATAACACGTGGCCTTCAATGGAAGGAGTATACACAGGCCTGAAGGAAGACCTCAGTGAGAAGGATGGGCAGGAGCTCAGGGAAGGCTTCCCAGAGAAAAGTGCCCTAACCTAAAACTTCAAAGAAAAGTAAAGGGTAACTAGGTGAGAATGAAAGGCAGGCAGGCAAAAAGCCTGAGGCCCAGGAGCGATGGGAGGGAAGGACACAGGGAAGAGGTAACTATGGGGAGGAAGTGGAAGGGGAGCTGTTGCATTGTCGGAAACTGCAGTCAATGTCATGAGACAAAGTATATGTGAGCTGGTATGGAAAGTGAATTTGCTCTGTAAACTTTCACTCAGATTACAATAAAAATAAAAATTAAAAAAATAAGTACCAGCCACTTCAAGTTTCTTTTAGAATGGATTATACAACATAAAATAGGAGACACATATTAAAATAACAGAAGAATAAATTGCGTCTGTCTTCTACCTAATAGCAGAGAGTCATGTTTTACTGTGAAATTTTTGCTCATCTTGGACATATGGATAAATATTCTAGATCAGATTAATTATCCTTCTTGTAATTGATCTTAATTTACATCAGTGGTGACACAAAATGACGAACAAGTTCAATCGATTAATAAAAATACACTTTTTGATTTTTACTCGTCTGGATTGGTTTTAAGGAAAGGCTGATTATAAGATGGATGGACACTTTCATCCAGGCCACCACAAGCCACATGATGGCAAGAAAACAAAGCAAAACAGTAAATGCAGTAGCAAAGTAAAGGAATAGCCTCTTTGCAAACAGAAAGGGCAGCCCCGTGGAGTCAAAGCAACAAAGCCAAGCTCTGCTTGGTGTAAACAAGCTTTCTCTTTCTAAAGATCCCCCCAACGGAGGGAAAACAGCAAAGGTCACTGGCTAGGTTGGAGACCTTCTCTGATAAACCAAGCCATTAAGCTTTCACAGATATGCCCAAGAAAATATTAATGATGAAATTTTAATGTAATCTGCAATCTGTCTGATTATGGGGAGAACAAGTCCATCTTCCACTAAATCTCATCACAAAAGTGACTAATTGCATTAAGCCCACAGTCTGTTCTGTGTGTTCCAGAAATACTGTTACTTTCACAATTTCAATGAGTTTGCAACAGAAATCAGAACCCTTAGTCTGCACTATTTATAATTATAGTCCCACTTTTAGAAGGGTGTAAGCTTAGCACGGAGCTCAAGCAAATACTGAAGGCCACCAAAACCTTGCTCTGGCATGAGTACTTCCAGACTTGAACTTAGAATAATCTCTGTCTTTTTTGGTCCTATTTTCAAAGGCTCCTTTTTACTAAAGAACTAATGAGCTTCTCCCTTAGAACTTGGGCCTGTGGCTTTCACTAGAACATGGTGTTGCAGAGAGAGGATCTCAGAATGAAGCAAAATGGAACACGGCCATGTGCCTCAAATAACTAACTGGACGTGAATGCTTTGAGTGTTTGGGAAGAACTGACAGGTAAAATTGTTCAATGTTGATGTAAATGTTGACTTCTGCTACTGGTTTTAACAAAAAACACATGCTGCTGCTTTGGGATCACAGTTTTTAGATATGAAAGTTAATAGGTTAAATTTTAAATTTATAAAATTGTGTCACAGTAAATAAATATTGGTTCACTTTTTCCTAGAATCTATCCTATGAAAACGTGAATATGGGGCACACAAATAAGAAAAATGCAGACCACTTAGTTTCTACCCTTTTGGCAGAGCAATGTAAAATTGGTGATCTTTTCACATGCAAATATTAAAATTTTTTAAATTTCTTAGGAGACTTTGCCAAATTCAGCAGGATCCAATTGTTGCCATCTGCCAGTAATGCAATATTATGGCAAGAGGAGGAGAATTAAACATTAGAACGGTGAGAATTTCACAAACTTGCTCCAGGTAAAATTTTGCTATTTTATAAGCCAAAAGATTTCATATTTTTTGCCAACCAAACCCATCTTGCATTTTATGTAATAAGGAAATCTAAGCCAGGAACACCAAAGTGTTACTTTCCTCAAAATTAATTCTTCTCTCATTTCTTTTGTCACACTTCCCATCAGTGTGGCTTCTTTTGGAAGTCTTAAGTCGATAAAGTTCTTTCTAAGAGCAAAAGAAACTAAAAATAGGCTTGTCTCTCCAAAACACTCTAAATAATGTTATGCCAGTATCTTTGCAGCAGTTTCCAGAGCCTACTGGAAGTATAGGTGCATAAGAAACCCCTGAAGTTTATGTAAGACTCATTTTCTTTTAACACAACAAAACAAAACTTGAAGAAAAATACTGGGATATGTAATCTAGGTAACAAGATTCCTAGAGTTAATGAGCTTTCTTCAAATTTCATAAGGAAAGACATTTACCATGAACAATTGGGTCTCATTCTTCAGAAGTTTCCTGATAATTTTCAATAGTTTAGAAGATTTCTTTCAGTCTAGAAATAGGAAAGCTTAGAATTGATTTTTTTTTTTTTATTAACATGATATTAATGTGAAGATACTCAATTTGGGATAAGGTTCACTAAACAACAACAGCAACAAAAATAAAATGCAAGGAGGAAAATCACTGCCGCGGCTGTATTAATAAAAGTGCTTGCGGTGCTGCATGCCGTCAAGTAGATTCTGACTCACAGGGACCCTACAGGATAGTGTAGAAATGCCCCATAGGGTTTTCTAGGCTGTAATCTTTATGGGACCAGATCCTCAAGTCTCTTCTGTGGACCTGCTGGTGGGCTGACTTTCTAGTTAACAGCCAAACGCATCACTATTGTGCCTTCGGTGCACCTTCAAAAGGGTAGGTGACAAACATCATTTACGTGGTTTGAGCTGAAAGTTCATTTTAAAATAAAAGAATCATTTCTCAGCAGAAACCATGCAAGCAAGAAGGCAATGGGATGGTATATATAAAACCCTGAAAGAGAAGAATTTTCAACCAAGAATTATATACCCGGCAAAATTGTCCCTCAAATATGATGGTGAAATTAGGAGATTTCCAGATAAGCAGAAACTAGGGGAATTTGTTAAAACCAGACCAACCTTACAAGACATGCTAAAGGGAGTCTTTGATCAGAGAACCAAAAAGAGCAAATAACAACAGATCTTTAATACACAAGATAACATAACCCAGAAACCACAGCTATGGACATATCCAAAGTAAAATGAGCTTTCAAGATTGT
>NW_006921946.1:108617-113216 GCF_000298275.1 Orycteropus afer afer | reverse complement strand
ATAATATATCTATCAGAAGCATGAGCAAAGTGAGAAAAATATTTAATTTCTTCTAAATGAGAATTATACCATTCAAATATATGAGATAGGATGTATACAGCATGCATTTAAAATAAAGTCCACTTGTAAAGAATGCCAATCTTCATCTTATTACAACCACTGCAATCAGATTTCATATAATCACCTAACAGAGACAAATTTCTATATGATTACATTTATATACACACTATGGATACTACAAGCAAATCTTTTTTCTCTGAGTCTATATAACCAGTCACTAGAATCAACACAAAAATTGAGATATATTACATTATAGGAGGTCTGGTAGCGTAGTACCTAAAAGCACTTGACTGCTAACCAGAAGGCTGGCAGTTCAAACCCACCAATGCTTCCATAGAGACACCATCTCAGAAACCGAAGGAGGGGTCGCTATGAGTCCAAGCTGATTATTTTTAAGTTAATATGTTTTTTTTTTTTTTTAAATCTTTAAGTTAAAAAGCACTACTAAAGAAGAGAGTGTGCTTAGCTCAACCTGGGTGCAAAAGCCTCACTCGGCTGAAATGGATCTTTAAACATCAGTCCGCGTGTCTGGGCAGAGGAAGGCCCAGGGAAGCAGCTGTCGCTGGGTACAGAGGCCCGAGAGAGCGTGGTGTTCAGAGCTCCTGCTTTACTTGGATCTCCATTTCTCCAGGACGACTCGAATACTCTGATTTACAGAAATGATCTTCTGTATTCCCTTCTCATCTCAGAGGACTGGCAAAGGGGTCCCAGACATTTTTACGAACTTTTCCATTTTCCCCTAAATCTGAAAGAATCACAGTAATAGAAGGTTACATCCGATTTAATATTATTCTTTCATTTTGCCAATCCATACGTCAATTTCAGTGGGAGTCCGCAGCTGAATTTCAATTGCACGGCCCCAGAACAAGTCATAGTTGAGTGCCCTGCACATAACGCATTAACACGGCACAAGCGTGGAAGACATGCTGCACGGTAACTGTCCGGGACTGCAGAATGCTCTGCTGCACTGGCTAGTGATGCTCTGACAGCCACATTTTACCAGACAGATATACATCTTCAATGACATGAGCTTAGAAAGAAAACCAATGTTGATAGTAAATATATGACAAGCAAGAAATGTGTTATCCTCATAACTGACGCCTGGACATTATTCATGTTGAAAACAACCTATTGTGGGTTGAAACTTAACTCTCAAATCTTTAAAAACTGGTCACGGGGTGTCTACCAAATACATATTCAATGACAATACAAACACCCAAACAAACTGTCTGTTTCAGACAGAACTCAGGAGACAGAAGCACATTTCACGTCTTAAGATAATGTTCTTTCACGCTGGTCAAAGTACACAACTGCTCATCAAGTGTGGGGTCCCGCCTGGAAATTCTTTAAACTTAAAAACAGAATGCTTAGAGGAAAGATTCAAAGAAAACAGATAGATGAACACATAAAGAAAGTAATGTAAAAGGAACCACAGGAAGTAAAGGCGAAAAAATTCAGGGAGCCCATGGGGAGAGGTGAAAGCTACATACATTACCTCAACTAATTCACAAAATAATCCTTGAAATAAGCATCAGTGTCCCCATCTTACCAATGAGGAAAAAGCATGATAATACAGCTAATCTGTGTGTGGCAAAGCTGGAGCGTATCTTCTGGTCTATTTCACTCTTTGCCTTAAAATCATGTATTCCTGATAAATACCTACTAGAATCACCCTGGAGTTAACATTTCAAAATCCTGACTTTTTGAATTATTGAAACATTCTTTCTTATTCTTCACTTCCATTATTTTTAATACTTTAAATGCTACAGATTCTAGTAATTTTTTAAAAAATGTGAACTTATTGACCAACCCACATTGAACGCTATTCAACTAGGTTTCTTAAAATGTCTTTCTTACTTATCAAAATCATATTCATATTGATTGTTCTGAGGATCCTGACAAGTCTTTACGCAACCCCCACTGTCTCTTCACAGCACTACTCTGAGTAGTTAGAACTGTGGATGAGTTTGGTGAGGCAGAACTTAACTTCACTTACATAGTCATGAAGCTCATTCATTTTCTACTGGTGCTGTTTTGAAGACTGTGGAAGTGGAGCTGGTAAGAGATTGGGGCACAGGAATGTGGACTTAGATTGGGATTTCAATTTCTTTTCCATGAAGGAGATCTATGAGGGGAAATGAATGTTTTTCTGCTAAAGTCAGTGGCAGGAAGGACATGTTTCATGAGACGGTGGGAAGGGGTAGCACCAGCGGGCTTGCCCTTGCATGAATCTAGAAGTGAGATTGAAGACACTGACTGAGCCATCTTGGGGGAAGTAGTTTTGAATGAAAATAAAGAACTGTGATGTCAACAGTGCTGGCTCTTTTTAGTATAGTGTGGCATTGACTGAGGACCTCCTGAAGGAAGATTCAGCCTTCACTGCCACTGAGGCACCACAGTGCTCTGTGCTGGTGATTCTCAGACATAGCTCCTGAACTGCCAGGCTGAGCTCTAGATCGAAGGGCAGCAACAGCTAAGAATAAAGACATCTATTCTGACTATAAGAGCAAAGCAGACTGTACCAGCAACAGACGTACTATAGGCTGGGAGCAACCAGTAGTTCCAGAACAACTTCCAGATGTTTTCTACACTGGCTGCAACAAAAATGGTTTTCAAACTAAAAGGTGGTACCACCTGAGTGAACAAGACTACTTTCCAAGGGATCTCAAGGGACAAATAGTTTTAATAGAATCTGTATATGAATTCTCAACTTTCCTAAGTAGTCATTCCTAAAGCTCTTCTGTCCAACAAAGGGTCTGTTATGTGTAAGTTCCTTTTCTCAATTCCCTTCTCACAGTTATGCATCCCCAATCTTACAATGAATGGCATGCCTCTCATCTAGTTTGAGTGTGGTTCTTGTTCGAGAGTGAAAAAACCTCCAGGGAACTATTCAAAAGGCAAATTTATAATATCACTAACAGTTTTGAAAACATGATAGATTGGTAATATGATAAACTTTTCTGCAAATTAGGCAGCTTCTACTTCAGTGCTTTCACCAAAGTTGATGATGGATTTATTCAAGTTTTCAATTTCTGAATCATTGACAAATAGCTTTCTCTTAACAATCAGTGTGTGGTTTGCAAACATTTAAATAGAAAGGAATTAAACAAATTGAAGGGCATTGCTATACTTTCTTAGCTCTTACAACAGGAAAAAAAATCTGGATTAAATTTGATGCTGAATTAATTGTGTCTCAATCTACCATTAAGTAATATTCACCTGTGGATACATGACCTAACTAATTATCCATTTCATTAAAAGATACATATCTAATGAACAATATTTTACTTTATATATTATTAGTAATACAAATTGTGATCAATTAATTTTGGATTCATTAAGTACTACAAGTAATAGCAATAAAAACTCAATCCAGAAGGAATGTTTAGTTCTTGGAATCTTATTATCAGAGGATGTAAACATTAAATATATATGTAAATTCAACACAGATAATTATAATAAGGTCATTGATGAAACTTGTTTAAGCATTAAAATACAGTAGGATAAAATTCTAAGCTTCTGAGAGAGAAACTGAATGGAAGAATCAGTTTAAGGTAAAAAGGAATAATGATAAATTTCTGTTAAATAGCTGTAAATGAGTTTTTTTTTTGATGAATGGTGGTAGGATCAGAGTCTATGGTATTTTGATTCCTTTGAATTCATTTATGACTGACACTACAATTTTATGTTAAATGTCAGTATTTATTGTGTACAAGAAATGAGACCTTTTGTCAACTGTGTTAAAAATATTTAGATTTCAACTTAAAAATGTGTGAAGAGAGTATGTACATTTTAAAAATTATTGTTTCCCTGAGACACAATTTGCAGACCACTTTTCTAGGACATGTTATATATATATATTGAAGCCAGAACTAAGCCACCAGGTCAGAAGACTCTACTACTATTTTAATTATGTTACTAAGCACCTAGTTAACATGCAATCAAGGTGCATTGATGATTACTGGTGGCTGGAATGCAAAAGTTGGAAATATAGAAGCATTGATAGTTGAAAAATATGGCCTTAATGACAGAAATGACATCAAAGATCACATGATAGAATTTTTTAAGACTGACAACTTATTCATTGAAAATACCTTTTTTCAACAACATACACACATGAGAACCTCACCAGATGCAATACATAGGAATCAAATCAACTGCATCTCTGGGAAGAGATGATGGAGAAGACTATCATCAGTTACAGCAAAGCCAGGGGCCAACTGTGGAACAGACCATTAATTGCTCATATGCAAGTTCAAGTTGAAGCTGAAGAAAATTAAAGCATGTCAATGAGAGCCAAAATACGACCTTGAGTATACCAGAGTCAAATTTAGAGACAATCTGAAAAATGGATTTGACACACTGAACATCAGTGACCAAAGACCAGACAAGTTCTGAGAAGACGTCAAAGACACCATACACGAGGAAAGCAAGAGGCCATTAGAAAGACAAGACAGAAAAGGAGGATTCTGAAAGTTGCTCTAGAATGGACAGTAACTAAAATGACTGAAAGAAATGATGAAGTAAAAGATCTGAACA
>NW_006921946.1:95771-105022 GCF_000298275.1 Orycteropus afer afer | reverse complement strand
AATTTGAATTGTAACCTGGTGCTTCCCTAATAAACTCCATAATCTGTGAGTTCTGTGTGGCCACTGCAGCAAATTATCGAACCCAGCAGAGAGGTGGTGGGTGCTGTGGGAAGAATGGCTGGTGTCAAGGTTGATGAAAGGGCTGGAAGGAGGCAGCATGTCTGGCCTCACAGGAATAGGCCTTGGGCTATTGATGGTGATTCTGTCTTCCTCTTGTGGGGTTAGAGAAGGTCAGAAGATGCAGCCTCCTTGCCCCTTTGGCAGGTATTTACAAGCTGTAGACCCACCATTATATTTATTAACATTATGATACACTTTACCATTGAACAACAAAGGTTTGAACTGTGTGGTCCACTTATGCATGGATTTTTTTCAAGATATGGGTCTTGGAGAAATTCAAGCTCTAAGAGACATCACACCAGAGGAACTAATAGAAGACTACTTCATGGAGATAACTGCTTCTGAACCAGAAATGAGGAAGAAGACATAGAAGAAGTAGGGCCAGAAACAAATTGACATTAGGCAATCTAGCAGAAGGATTTTGATTATTCAAGGCTGCTTTTGACTTTTATGACGTGGACCCTTCTACGATATGGTCACTGCAATTATAGAAAATGGTGAAAGAAGGATTAGTACGATACAGAAATGTTTTTAGAGAAATGAAAAAGCAAAAAAGTTAGAAATTACAACGTATTTCTGTAAAGTTATGCCAACTGTTCCTCCTCTCCTGCTTCCCTTCCCACCTTCTCCAACTCTTCTTTGCCATCCCTGAGAGGGTGAGATCAATACTTCCTCTTTATCGTACTCAGCCTCCTCAGTGTGAGCTGATAAGGATGAAGACTTCTAGGATGATGCACTTCCACTAAATGAATAGTAAATAATCACCATGCTGAACAGTCAGCAAACTTATCTATTGTGTACGTGTGAGTGTCTTCCTGTGAAAATCTAATTCCAACTCATAGCAATCCTCTTTGGGTTTCCAAGGCAGTAAATCTTTATGGAAGTAGATTGCCTAGTCTTCCTTCTGTGGAGTGGCTGGTGTGTTTGAACCACTAACCTTCTGGTTAGCAGTCAAATGCCTTAGGCACTATGTCACCAGAACTTTTTTTTAATTGTGTACATGTGTGTCTTCCTATGAAAATCTAATAACTATACATCAAGAACCATGTTAATCAACCATTTATGTTATCAGTAGGGCTTCTAATCAATAGATCAGTAGTAGTTAAATTTGGGGGGAATCAAGTGATATATACGGAGTTTTGATTGTACAAAGGATCAAGTGTTGTTGCACTGTTCAAGGGTCCACTGTACAAACTTTCTCCCACCTTCTCACTGCTGTTTTTCTTTGGAGCTCATGGCTGCTTTCCACTCAGCAGCTGGAACCCAATCTCCATCTTATTTTCCATTTAACGTGCCATCAGCTATGTGGATCCACTAAACAAATTTAATTATTTACTTGAAAATAAATTCTCAGGGAATGCAATTTCTGTATTTGGCCAATGTGTGTCTGTCTCTCTAGCCTTCGTTTTGATCTGCACAAGCAATATCAGTCTTAGAGAAATGTTCCTTTAAGTGAATCTATTTATATAAGGGGAAGCAATCTGCCACATTTTTAAAGATGGAAATGAGAAAAGATAAAAATTTTGTACACTTTGACTGTTTTCCTTTTGGTTCATTAAAAATATGCACAGTTTTTGATAGATCATATATGAAAAAGTAGCAGATTCAATCTCCAGTCTGCAAGAGCAGCTGACTAATGAATTGTACATCAAAAATTATTGTGACATTACTGTCTGCCATGCTGAGTCTGTGCTCCCTGCAGAATCCAGCCCTGAGGCTTCAGTGTGGCGCATTCTCTTGCCTAGGACATGGCTGAGCTTTACATGGCTGAGTTTTTTCCAGAAAGCAGTTTTGTTTATGTCTAAGTTTGTGTTGGTTCTTACTTCTCTTCCTGGCAAGGTAGTCCCTACTTACAATGGGGTTCTGTCCCGATGACTCAGTCATAAGTTGGTTCTGACCCCACAGCCATGTCAATCTGTTATGATGACGTCTCATACCAACCTGGCTCCTAGATTCCCCAGGAGTAAAGTGAAGTAGTCAAGGCTCTCCAGCACAGATAATTGCAACATTGACCTTCAGTTTAAGAAAAGCACTGCTAAGATCCCTTATAAGGCCAATGCACTTGTCACTGTGCTGCTTTTGACTGGTGTCTTTCTCATTACCATAGGCTCCCTCTTGCTGGTGGCTACATCAGCAGAGGGGAAGCAGACTGGGCCATTTCTGTCTGAATTACTGGCATCTTGGTGTTTCTGCCAGGATTCTACCACCTGTGTGTCACCCACTATGCATCCAAAGGCTACTGGGGATACTCCCATGAAAACACTCCAGACTCTGATGACTAGCATCTACTTCACGCCAAAGGAGAAGAGTCACAGATGCGACTGAGCACAGTTTAAGATATTTGGCAGAACTATAGTTAGGGGCTAAGGAATTGTGTAGTTTGCAGATGTTTAACAAAACTATGGTCAAATTTTATGGGTCCACCCCAAAGATGTTAACTAAGTTTCAAAAAAAAAACAAAAACCCTGCATCAAGTCAATTTCAACTCTGTGACAGTGACACCCACTGGGTTTCCAACACTTATGGAAGCAGACAGACTTATCTTTCTTCTCCAGAGCACTGGTGGGTTCAAACCACATATGGTTAGCAGGCAAATGCTTTAAGTACTACACCACCAGAGCTCACAAGTAACTAATCAGGACATGCTCTATTTTTCATCTTCTGCCCTGGCAAAAACTTCTGACGTGGTTTTTTTTTTTTCCCACATGAATCTGTATCAAGAAAGAGAAGTGATGCTAATTGTATGAGGAAACAGGAAATGAAAGTGTTGCCACCCACCCTTTTTAGAGTTAAACAGTCCTCATTGTCAATTTGTTCTTGTGAAAAATAGAAAAATGAAGGATGCCTAATTTTTAAAATAATAAGGACTTTAATTTCAAAAGCTAAGTATCTTATCCTTACATTTATCTCTAATTTTGTATTCTAGTGGACCATAACATAATTGAGTGGGAAACTAGGCTGGTAAAAATCAAATATCAATGTGACCACATCTATAACACTTTTTTACATGCTTATTCATGACAACCAGGAATTTTTAAAATCTCAGAGGGAGTTTTCAAAATGTAAACATTTTCTTTGTTCACCAGGCCTTCATCAGTTCTGATTTGGTTCACTGAAAGGTTGGGCCAGCATATAACAGGTCTTTCTGTTCTTTGTAAGAAGCGCTGGTAGCTCTGTGGTTAATATATAAGGCTGTTAAACAAAGGTCCGTGGTTCAAACCCACCAGCTGCTCCATTGACGAAAGATGAGGCACTCTGCTTCTGCAAAGATTTATAGGCTTAGAAACACTATGGGGGTTGCTACGAGTCAGAATCGACTCAATCGCAATGAGTTCTGTCCCCTTTAGAGCAAGATCTTCTTTATGTCATGCCTCTGAAGACTGGATTTTTGGCTGTTTCCTAACAAATAATGTAAATATGTGGTTATTATTATCTCAAGTTTTACAATCTCATCAGTAGCATCTTGTATTACCTCATTCTGCTGAAGATCAAAAGACAGCCTTTAGAAAAGTCGATGGCTTGTTTTGATTCTGTTTCCTAGCTTGCAAAAGTGACATATTCCAAAGAAATTAAAATGTCAAATTCCAAAGAAAAAATATATTCTGACATTACTAAATTAAAATGGAAACTAACATGCTATATATATATTAAAAAAAAAAAAAAAGCATGGTTAGCTTCTCTTAGTTTATATGTGACCTATATTAATCTCTCTCCTTTACTCTAGTACCTCCATTCTGATAAGCTTTCCAATTATAGTTGTAATATTCTTTCAGTAGTTTGACAGATTATTATACCTCTGTCTCAGAATTTAGAGTTTCCAATAAAGGTACTGGAGTCTGTATCACCCACAGTTTTCATGCATTTTTATGGGATAGCAGAATGTTCTGTCCTAACATTCTTACATGTATTTCTCTAACAACTCCTTGATTTTTCTTATTGCTCCCTGCCTTTTACATTATTTTGAGGATGCTGGGGGCAGAGCCCCAATAACCTTCAAATGTCTTTAGTAAAACATATTAGATGGAGGAGGGACAGAGGACATGACCCATGTTGCTTCTAGGTTTGTTTTAATAATCAATTTCTTTGCTTTTATTTCCCTAGTAGAAACATCTGTCTTGACCTTCTGTCAGGGATTATGAGCTCTTGCATTTGTTCAGACACTCAAAGGATGCTCACCATTTGTGGGGAATGTGTTTTAAAGATCATAACATATCAGAAAATTTTGACTGCCACATGACCATTACAGACCCTCTCTCTGCCTTTCTGCTTTTACCCAGTCATTCATCTTACTATCTGTGATGGTTAATGTTATGTGTCAACCTGGCTAGGCTATGATTCTCAGTGGTTTGGCAGACAGTATGTACTCACCTTCCATTTTGTGATGTGAGCAGCCAATCAGCTGAACGAGAAATTTCCTTGGGGGTCTGGCCTGTCTCTAGTACAAAAACAGATGTTCTGGCAAAGCTTGCTCTCTCTCTCAACCCTGTACCCTTCTTGTCACCTGGCCTCTGAGACTTAAGTCTGTAGAAGTCTCTGACTTGCCACCTGGCCTGCAGATTTGTGGTTCATCAGCCCTGCAGCCCTGTGAGCCAGCAGAGGTCTTCAGCCCCCTGCCTGACCCATGGATTGGGACTTGTCAGCCCCCACAATTTTGTAAGTCATCTCCTTGAAGTAAATCTCTCTCTGTGTTTTGTTCCTCTCAGACTAAGACACTATTTCTTCATTTCCTTTCAGTTGTAACATTAAGGGTATATGTGAAAACTAAAATACTGCAATGTCTAGAAATGGTAAAAAGCTAGAAAAGTGTAGCAAAAATTCTTCCATACCTCATTAATAGAGACCCAAAAGTTTCCTGGTTCCCTGAGAGGCTATGAAACCATAACTTAAATAAATAGTAGAATTTTCTCCATGAATGAAAATGACAGCTTATCCACATTCCCTTCCCTATATTAAAAAAAATAAAAATAAAAACCAAACTCTAACAAATAAAGACTATCTCGCTGCCAGTCTTTATAAATCAAATCGGTCTTATATTAATTAACCCCAGGTCCTGAATTCTAAGTTATGCACCAACCTCACATGCTGTTTCCACCTTAGTGCTGGCAGGAAATCTGAACTACAGGAATGAAATAGGCAACGGCTAGAAATCTTGATTATGTTTATTGGAAATATGGACTAAATAAAGGCACTTTAATTAGTACCAGACAGAAGGACGAACTGATCTCCAACAAAGCACAAACTGCTGAAGCAATAAAATTTAGAAAACGTGTCTCAGGCATAATTCACAATGATGACACAGGAGATGAACCTCTTTCCTGTTGTGTAAGACAAGCTCAAGGTGAAGGTAACCACATCATTGAAAAGCTGCAGTAGATCAGCATTCAGAAGATACATTTTAAGGGTAATCTGTTCCTTGACTGCAATGATAAATACCAATCTTTTAATTCATTTTAAATGCTAATTCAGTATTCATGAGGAAACACAGACAGGCTGTTTTAGCCAATTTCCTTGTGGTAAAAAGGTAATTAATTTATTATTCTGAGAACACTGGGGCTTTTTGCACTATCTTCTCTTAACTTCTAAGTATTTGAAGTCATTTAAATAGTTCACTAACATTTCTCTACTACTAGAATTTCTCACAAATGTATTAAAAATTAAACGGGCAACACCTGATGAAAACTTTTATTATTTGTGAAAAAGATTACTATTCAAATAGTGTAACTATTTGGATATAGATCAATGTATTTCACTGACCAAATATTTAAGTATCAATTAACATAAGATTTTGGGAATAGTATACAAAATGAAAAAAAGTTAGACACAAAAAGACTACATACTGCATGATTTCATTTACATGAAAAGTCCAGAAGAAGTCAAGTTTGAGAGCTAGAAAGCAGATCAGCACTCGCCTGGAGCTGACTGTAGGAGCAGGAATAGACTGCACATGGGCATAAGGGAACTGCTGGGGCTGACGGAAGAAGTGTTCCAAAACTGACTTGTAATGATAGTTACATAACTGTATACATTTACTAAAAAAAACGAAGTATGCATTTGTAATGGATGAATTTTATGGTATGTTAATTATAACTCAATAAAATTCTTTAGAAAAAGAAGAAGAAGATCTCTCAAATAACATGGCAATGAAGGGTCCCAGGGCAGTTGCACTCTTCCAAGATCTTAGGGACTGGAAGGAAAATCAAACTCAAAAAACTCACTGCTGTTGAGTCGGATCTGACTCTTAGTAACTCCTCCTTGGGTTTCTGAGGCAGTATCTCTACGGAAGTAGACTGACCAACCTTCCTTCCAAGAGAAGGAAGATTAGGAGATCCAGTAAGTCACCGGGTTTCAGGATGTCAAGACCCTGTTGCTGGGGGGCATGGCAGGACCCGGGGCTTATATTTCATTATTTCTTTGCAGCGGAAAAGCTAATGTCATTGTTGTGTGCCACTGACTTCATTCTAACTCATACTGCCCCTAAATGATGGAGTGTCCCTGCCCCATTAGGGTTCCCCAGGCTGCAATCTTTGTAAGAAGGGATCGCCAGGTCTTTTCTCCCAAGGAAGCACTGATAGGTTTAAACTGTCAGTCTTTCAGTTAGCAGCTGAGTTCTTAAACATTGTGCCACCTGGCTCCTCGAAAAGTCAATCAACCACATGGAAAAGTACTTGACATCATTGATCGTTATGGGAATGCAAACCAAAACTACAGTGATATTCCACTTCACGACTCCTCTATGACTTAAAAAAAAAAAAAAATCAGAAAATCAGAAGTGTGATGAGTGTGTGGGGAAATTCCTGG
Organism: Orycteropus afer afer; assembly: GCF_000298275.1. Taxonomy (NCBI): domain Eukaryota; kingdom Metazoa; phylum Chordata; class Mammalia; order Tubulidentata; family Orycteropodidae; genus Orycteropus; species Orycteropus afer. The sequence goes on along the minus strand of NW_006921946.1, from coordinate 98,104 downwards.
TGGAAACTGACAATGGTGCAAGCACTTTGGAGAACAGTCTAACAGTTCCCCACAAAGTGAAACCCAACAATTCCACTCTCAGGTATATATACACCCAAGAAAACCACAAATACGTATCCTCACAAAAACTTGTACATGAACATTCATTGCAGCATTTTTATAGCAGCCCAGAGGAGGAACCAACCCAAATGCCCATCAACCCCTGAATGCATAAACACAACGTGGTATATCCGTATCATGGAATATTAACCAGCCTTAAAAAGAAGTGAAGTACTCATGCATGTCACAACATGGGTAACTCGTGAAAACATTATGCTAAGTGAAAAAAGATCACCTTTTATATGATTCCATATCTATGAAATATCCAGAAAATACAAATCTGCAGACAGGGAATAGATTGGTGATTGCTTAGAGGTGAGATAATGAGAGAATTAGGTCATCCCTGAAGGGGTTTCTTTCTGACAAGAAGAAAATGTTCTAAAATGGATTGTGGTGATCGTTGTATCACTCTGAATATACTAAAAACACTGAATTATACACTTTAAATGGGTCAGTTGTATGGTAAGTAATTTTTTTTTTTTTAAATCAATAAACCTGCAAGGAGAAGGGAGGGGAAGGAATAGGGGCTGAAGAAGGAGGACAAGAAGACTGAAACTTCCCCACTCCATCTACTCATTGGCTTCACTGTCTTCCTAACCTATTCTCTCTCGAATATGCTCTTACCCTTCCGCCTGTACCTACAGCTAATGCTTCTGATTTGTGTCATAATATTTTAAGATTATTCAACTGTTTCTTTCTTTCAGGTCACAGATACCTGAAGCATGTCAGCATGAAGCTCCCCCAACGCAGTGACTACCGCTTCCCAAGGTGACTTTTCAGATCAACTGGATGTCAATTGACCTTCTGTTCTCATTTATCTATTTTAAAAGAGGCTAGGGCAGCTTGGCTTTGCCTGTATTGCCCTGAACGCGTGTCATTTTTATAATTCTTGGAGATTGTGCATGCATGCATTTGAGTTATAACACATTTATGTGTATTCATTTCATTCCTAAAGCAATCAGCAATCAAAACCCTAAGAGTTTCCAAATACATGTGGTTTACTGACTTTTCACCTCTTGCTTCTTCCTGGTTCAGCTTCCTTCTCTCAGGTCAAGGGGAGTTACTCACCTTCTCTCCCTGCAGTTACTTCCACTCCCCCACCTCGCCCTTTCTACTGGATCATTCCACTGGTAAATATTTTCCATGGCAGTCTTTCTTTAAAACAAACCAACAAATAAACAAAACCAAACCTCTCCCTGACTCCTGTGCCAGACTAGAAACAGCCCCCTTTCCTGCTCTCTCACAACAGCACCTCTTACAAAATGAAATCTCATTATTTTCATGTCAGCATTGTGCTCTAACAACTGTTTGCCTGTTGGAGTAAACACTACACCCTCAAATATTTGCTATGTCTAAGTCACAAAAATAAGTCCAGTCAACTGAATTAAAATGTTCTGATGTACTTCTAGCTACTGAAGTACAGGCATAAATGCGACAGGATTCCTGCCCTTTTGTCAAAGGGGAGGCAAACGCAAATAATCAAATGAGAGACACACCAGTTCAGGAATTCAACAAGCAATGAGCCAGAAAGTACCTGCTTCAGATTGGGCTATCTAAAGGGAAGGGTTTCTCTGAGGCAATGATGGTTAAATTAAGGTGCTCCATGCCAAATACCTGGCTATACACAGATAAGGAGGAAGAAGGTTACAGGCATTAGGTAAAACACATGCAACAGTAAGCGTAAGCTGACATGTTTGAGGAATTGCATGAAGTCCAGGATAGCTGACTAGTTATGGAGAAGGGAAAAGACAGGGCAAATGAAGTGCTGATGATGAGATGTAGGCAGACATGTAGGGCTTTGTAAGGCAAGTGAGAAGTTTGGCTTGATCCTTCTTAATCCCATGTACTCTGTGTATACCAATCCTGCTGCACTTAACACTCTTTGTCCCCTTGGTATAGCCCGTGGACTGTGCCTGCCCTAAAGAAAATGGCAGGAGCTTGTTCATCTTTATCTTCAGTGCCTAGTCAGGCTCTCAGTGGAGGTTTCCTGAATGCATGGGTCATAACTTGACACTGTACAAGGCAACAATCCTATTTCTGAATAGAGATGTTCTGAATAAAGTTTAAATGCAAGGAAAAAATATTACATGTTTTCCAAAGGCAGCATGCACATGAAAGCTGAGCAAGTTTCACTCTGTTTCCTCAGGCCAGCCTGGTTATTTCTACCAGAGATGGTGATGTTACCAAAGTCTAAACCCGTTAAAGAACGTATCTTCCAAATTTAACTAAACTCA
>NW_006921946.1:93119-95671 GCF_000298275.1 Orycteropus afer afer | reverse complement strand
TCACCTGTGGATACATGACCTAACTAATTATCCATTTCATTAAAAGATACATATCTAATGAACAATATTTTACTTTATATATTATTAGTAATACAAATTGTGATCAATTAATTTTGGATTCATTAAGTACTACAAGTAATAGCAATAAAAACTCAATCCAGAAGGAATGTTTAGTTCTTGGAATCTTATTATCAGAGGATGTAAACATTAAATATATATGTAAATTCAACACAGATAATTATAATAAGGTCATTGATGAAACTTGTTTAAGCATTAAAATACAGTAGGATAAAATTCTAAGCTTCTGAGAGAGAAACTGAATGGAAGAATCAGTTTAAGGTAAAAAGGAATAATGATAAATTTCTGTTAAATAGCTGTAAATGAGTTTTTTTTTTGATGAATGGTGGTAGGATCAGAGTCTATGGTATTTTGATTCCTTTGAATTCATTTATGACTGACACTACAATTTTATGTTAAATGTCAGTATTTATTGTGTACAAGAAATGAGACCTTTTGTCAACTGTGTTAAAAATATTTAGATTTCAACTTAAAAATGTGTGAAGAGAGTATGTACATTTTAAAAATTATTGTTTCCCTGAGACACAATTTGCAGACCACTTTTCTAGGACATGTTATATATATATATTGAAGCCAGAACTAAGCCACCAGGTCAGAAGACTCTACTACTATTTTAATTATGTTACTAAGCACCTAGTTAACATGCAATCAAGGTGCATTGATGATTACTGGTGGCTGGAATGCAAAAGTTGGAAATATAGAAGCATTGATAGTTGAAAAATATGGCCTTAATGACAGAAATGACATCAAAGATCACATGATAGAATTTTTTAAGACTGACAACTTATTCATTGAAAATACCTTTTTTCAACAACATACACACATGAGAACCTCACCAGATGCAATACATAGGAATCAAATCAACTGCATCTCTGGGAAGAGATGATGGAGAAGACTATCATCAGTTACAGCAAAGCCAGGGGCCAACTGTGGAACAGACCATTAATTGCTCATATGCAAGTTCAAGTTGAAGCTGAAGAAAATTAAAGCATGTCAATGAGAGCCAAAATACGACCTTGAGTATACCAGAGTCAAATTTAGAGACAATCTGAAAAATGGATTTGACACACTGAACATCAGTGACCAAAGACCAGACAAGTTCTGAGAAGACGTCAAAGACACCATACACGAGGAAAGCAAGAGGCCATTAGAAAGACAAGACAGAAAAGGAGGATTCTGAAAGTTGCTCTAGAATGGACAGTAACTAAAATGACTGAAAGAAATGATGAAGTAAAAGATCTGAACAAAAGACTTCAAAGAGTAGCTTGAGAAGACAAAGTATTATAATGAAATATACAAAGATATGGAATTAGAAAAACAGAATGGAAGAACATGCCTGGCATTTCTTAAGCAAAAAAACTGAAGAAGAAATTCAAGCCTTCAGTTGCAAAACTGAAGGATTCTAAGGGCAAAATATTGAACAATGCAGGAAGTATTAAAAGAAGATAGAAGGTATACACAGTCATTGTACTAAAAATAATTGGTCAACATTCAACCATTTCAGGAGGTAGCATACGTCAAGAACCAATAGCAGTAAAAGAAGCTCAAGCAGAACTGAAGGCAATGGCCAAAAACAAGGCTCCAGAAATTGACAGAATATCCACTGACATTTTTCAACAAATTGATGCAACACTGAAAGCACTCATTCATCTATGCCAAGAAATTTGGAACAGAGGTACTTAGCCAGCTGACTAGAAGAGATTCATATTTGTGCCCATTCCAAAGGTGACCCAACAGAATGTGGAAATTATCAAACAGTATCATTAATATCACATCCAAGTAAAATTTTGCTGAAAAGGGTTGCAGCAATACATCAATAGGGAACTGCCAGAAATTCAAGCCAGATTCAGAAAAGGACAGGAATGTGGGACATCACCACTGATGTCAGATGGATCTGAAAGCACAGAATAACAAAAAGATGCTTATCTGTATTTGATTGACTATACAAAGACATTTGACTGTGTGAATCACAACAAATGATGGATAACATTTCAAAGAATGGGAATTCTAGAACACTTACTTCTGCTCATGCAGAACCTGTATATAGAACAACAGGCAGTGGTTCAAGCAGAATAAAGACCCACCAGGCACTCCTCAGGAGGAAGACTGGGCCATCTACTTCCATAAAGTTACTGCCTTGGAAACCCAAGGAGGGGTTGCTGTAAGTTGGGATCAACTTGATGGCAGTGAGTTTGGTTTTGTATAGATTAAAATCAGGAAAGGTATATGTTAGGGTTGCAGTCTTTCACCGTATTTATTCAGTCTGTATGCTGAGCAAAGAAGCTCTGGTAGCACTGTGGCTAAGGCACTCATTGCTAGCCAGAAGGTTGGTGGTTCAAACCCATCAGCCACTCTGCTGAAGGAAGACTAGGCAATCTACTTCTGTAAAGATTTACTGCCTCAGAAACCCATTGGGGACTGCTATGAGTCAGAACTGACTTGAGGGCAGTGGTTTATTTATTTATTTTTAAAAT
>NW_006921946.1:84837-85914 GCF_000298275.1 Orycteropus afer afer | reverse complement strand
TCTACTCTGTCCTATAGGGTTGTAATAAGTTGGTATCGACTCAGTGGCAGTGGGTTTGGCTATGGTGGCATAGCAGGTAAGGCATCTGGCTGGTAAATAAGGTCAGTGATTCAAACTCACCAGCCGCTCTGCAGAAGCAAGACGGGGTGATCTATTTCTATAAAGATTTACAGCCTTGGAAACCCAATGGGGGTCACTCTGAGTTGAAATCAACTCACTTACAGTGTGTTTGGTTTTTTGTGTCATCACAGAACCAAATATACACAGAGATGGAAAAACTATCAGGTTACAATTCTAACAGCTGAAACAGGATCATGTACTACCTTGTAGATTATACTTTGTAATACTAACACATGCTTTTCTTCAAAAAGACTTATATATTTTATTGCCTAATAATTGGCTTCATATTTGCATGCTGGGTTTTCTGATGGTACTCAACAGGGATCTGCTATGGAACTAATTATAGCATGATTACCCAGAAGGGCATACACTGACTTGGACACAGTCGAAACAAAGCCAGCCAAAGAGTGATTCCAGAGCATAATACCATACAACTCTGCAAAGCATGTTTCTTTGGGAGGGGAAAAAGCAAAACAAAGCACAGAAGTTTTTTCAAATAGCTTACTGTGGCCTTGAGGCTTCAGCCTGGTCTGTCTGCAGTTTTTCTCCACCTTCCACTTCCATTGTACAGTAAACAATTCGGTTGGGTGCGACTGACTTCAAGCCTTGCACTTCCATTATGACAATCTAAAGATAAAACAATTTTTAAAATATGTCAGGTCTTACATGGACACCCATGGTCACTGGAGCACTATATACAATAGCAAAAAGGTAGAAACAACCTAGATGCCCATCAACAGAAGAATCCATAACCGTTTGGTACAAACACACAATGGAATACTATGCAGCCCTAAACAATGTAGAATCAGCAAAAAAAATGCATAATGTGGATGAACCTAGAGGACACTATGCAGAGTGAAATAAATCAATCACAGAAGGATAAATATTGTATTAGTCCATTATTGTAAAAATCAAGGAAAGGTTTATATATGGAAGGAAATTTTCTTTGTTGGTTAC
>NW_006921946.1:82604-83763 GCF_000298275.1 Orycteropus afer afer | reverse complement strand
AGAACTGCTCCACTGGGATTCCATGGCAGGAAATCTTTATGGAAGCAGACTGCCACATCTTTCTTCCATGGAGAGGCCAGTGGTTTCGAACCACCAACCTTCTGGTTAGCAGCCGAATGCTTTAACCACTGTACTATTAGAACTCCTATATATCCCCTGCTAGTCCTTAAATGAAAGTAAAGCTAAAGATCTGAAACACAAACTGTAGTGAAGTAAGTGAAATTTAAACTTCAATCCTTAAAAAATTGTTCAAGTCTACCTGAGGTAAAGCAGAATGACAAATGAAAACTCTGGGAATAGGATCAAAGAATGTATGTTCAGTTTCATGTAAAATAACGTAAGTTTTGGCTGGCATTCATTGTCAGCATCATACCAATTCACTGATATCAATACACTGTTTCATGAAAAATGTTTTATCATTTATCTTGATGTCTACTAATATTTAAAAAATAATTTTTATGGTACATTTGGCATTATACATCTTATCATCAAAATAATATAGAAAATATAATTTATCACTGAACATCTTAATACTAACTTGATAAGAAAAAAATCATTTTCCTACCCATTAAAGGTACATACTAACTTAATGTAATACATGGAAAAGGGTGGAAAGATTGACACTGCCCTGTGTGTCTATAATTCCCAGGGAAAAGAAAACACAAAGAGAGAGAGGTATATTTTTTTAATAATACTTTATTATGTTTTTGGTGAAAGTTTACACAGCAGTTTAGATTCCAATTCAATAATTTCTATACAAGTTGTTCAGTGACATTGGTTTATTCTTCACGATGCAGGATGATTCTCTGTTCTGGTTGTTCTGTTTCCATTAATCTAGTTTTCCTGTCCCCTTACATTCTCATCTTTGTTTGAAAGTAACTATTGACTGTTTAGTCTCATAGAAGTCACATATTTTTTAAAGTGTGTTTTTAATGTTTGTATAAAAGCTTTCCAATCTTAATAATGCATGTCTTCTTTCATTTAATACATGTAAAATGTAAATATTATTCTCTGCAGTGTTTTTTTTTTTTCTGATCAAAACTTGTACCATAAACTTCTCTAAATTCTCAAAGTAGATTTGATGACATTTTTATATATGCACATTAATTTCTTTATTGATCTCCTGTTGCATTTGTACAAACAAGATTAATAGCATTTA
>NW_006921946.1:80302-82264 GCF_000298275.1 Orycteropus afer afer | reverse complement strand
TTAAAATAAGGACTGAACTGAAAAGAAACTAAGGGGGTTAATGGAGAATTCACAGATAAAAAGTAACAGCTTTCAGAGCTACTCTAAAATTCAGGAAATTGGGGTGAAATGCTAAATCTTGATTAAATAAAGTAAGCAAAAGAACTCAGGAATTTCTAATGACTCAAGGCTGCATCAGTAACATTAAAACTGGTAAAATCCTAATACAATTAACATTGATCAGAAGTTCACAACAACAAAATACATGCTCGTATCTGTAAACAGCCAACGATGTTTGCTCTGACATCCATGACTCTGATGATTTCTTTCTTAATTCGGTGATAATTTTTAATGTCACAACCTTTGAAACAACAGAACTGTGTACCACAATTCTAGACAAGAATGATCATTTTCTTGTCGAATTAGTATTAAGATGCTCAGTGGCAATTGATTATATTTTCTGTATTATTTTGATAGTAAGATGGACGATTCCAAAAGGACCATGAAGACCTACCATGTATGTTGAGATCTTGATGCCATGGGCTCATTTTTTGGAACATGACTGCTTGTGTGTATCTCTTTCTGCGGTGTGTTTAATAGACAAATTGCAAGAGAAAGGGGGCAAGCATCTGCTTGGCGCTATTTCTGTCACCTCCACAACAAGCAACTGTGAACGGGATCTCTTACAACACACATTTGTGAAACCTCATTCTGCTCCTCCAAACAATACTCCCATCTGTGTGGGGAAGGTTTTATCCTACAGAATTGCCACTTTCAAAAGATGGAAGTGCTGTTATGAACCTACACATGCAAATACAACAACAGTGCTCTACAGATCTGAATTCCAAATGGGAAATACAAGCAAATGACAACTTAAAAACTGCTAGTGTGATGACTCAATCGTTAATGATAAAGATACCCCTGAATTCCAAGGACCAATAACCAGCTAATTTTAGGTAACCATTTCAACCAATTTCTACCAAAACATGTTAATGAAACAACAGAAAATAAAATCAATCAATGTTTCATCTTGTCTTCCATTATCTCTTTGTAACCGATGCAAAAAGGGATAAAGTAGTCAGCATCACTCTAGGAGCAAAAAGAAAGTTGGCATGTACAGAATATGAAACCAGCCAACATTGCTCCTGAGTGATGCACTGGCCAGAGTTAGGAGTCACATATGTCCATGTGTATGTTGTGAGAAAATGATGGTAGACAGAACAGTGAAAACAAGGACCATATAGCATTAGTCTGGGAGGAAGTCATGGGGTCTGCCAACCTGATAGCTTTGAAAAAACTCAGTGTGAAACAGCAACCATATTCACGCCACAGACATCGTGTACCTTATAGATACAGACTCACAACTTCAAAGATGGTTATTTATTTTTCTAGCTTTACTTGATTCTTGATTTAATTTTTGAAAATACTGTATGGCTTAGTGCTTTGTGGATTAGCTTGCCTCTTGCTTTATTATTCTCTCTGAAGGCTTCTGAACGGCTAGTAATCTTGTATGATTGATTACTGTTTTTTGATGCCATCAACCTCTGCAATTCAATAAATATATATGGAGTGAACTGTGTATCAGGCACTGTTTTAGGCTCTTGTGATGTATCAGTAAACTCCCTCCTGGAGCTTACATTCTAGTAGAGAAAAACAAGTAATGAGTAGCAAACATAATAACTGAACTAATTATATATTAGGTACAGGGCTGCTATGAGTCAGAATCAATTTGATGGAATACAACCACAAAATGTTAGGTAATAAACACTGTGGGAGCTGCTGGGGTGTACATAGCTATGCATGTGGCTGCTAACAGAAAGGTTGGCTGTTTGAGTCTGCCCAGATGTGCCTCTGAAGAAAGGCCTGGAGATCTAGTTCCAAAAAAATCAGACACTGACAACCATATCCTCCAAATGGGACACTATGAGTTGGAATTGACTCTACAGCTACTGGTTTCATAAATGCTGTGGGAACAGTACAGTT
>NW_006921946.1:77377-78852 GCF_000298275.1 Orycteropus afer afer | reverse complement strand
CTATGAGCCGGGTCCGACTCGATGGCGCCTAACAACAACAACAACATACAGGCAAAGCAATAGAGGATGCCAATACAATTTCTTAAATATTCAAGCTTCTCAGACCATGCAAAATGGAAGTTTCAGCTCAGATTCTCTTCCTAACACCATTTTATTATCAGTTGAACAGCCTTCTTTCAACATGCTGGTAATAAAGTAGTTGTAATTCATAATGCCACTTAAACATTGACTCAGCAGCCTAATTTTGTTTTCAAAAGATAAAACAGAATTCTCAAGAAGCTGATAATTTGCAACTGTTCAAGATTTTCAATAGTATAACCCACCATTGCCATCAAGTGAATTCTGACTCACAGCAACCCTACAGGACAGAGTAGAACTGCTCCCTAGGGTTTTGAAGGCTGTAAATCTTTATGGAAGCAGATTGCCTAATCTTTCTTTGGCAAAGGTGCTGGCAAGTTCGAACCACTGACTCTTTCATTAGCAGCCGACTGCTTTAACCACTGCGTCACCAGAGCTCCTTGTTAAACAGTATGGAAAAGAGAAACTATTTGAACAGCTTTCAGTTCTACATTTGCAAACACAGAAATAAGAATAGATTTTGACATTAGAAAAATCATCTGCTCTACAATTTTTTATAAACATTAATGAATTTAAATGCTAAATTCTTGTTAGAAAAAATCATATTAGAATGAAAGAATTTATTTTTGTCTATAAAATATTTTAAAAAAGATAAATAAATAAAAGAATTGGCATTTTACGTTTCAGTCAGTGGGAGACCTGAGGCTGGAATGAGGAGGAAATTCTGCAGTAATGAACTATGTTGTTTCAAATTAAACATTGTTTAGTTGATGACACCTGAGAAGTCCAGTGGCAAAACCACTTGGCAAAGTCATGCGGGAAACTCAGAACTGACTCTTGAGTCAGAAGAAAAAGTGTCACATTTCTACTCTGTCACTAAGCTCAATCCACTAACCTACAAAGACATCTTTAGACCAGAAGGGAAGAAAGTGAGAGGGGCTGTCTTATCCTCAAGTTTGAATTCATCTTAGAGTGGCGTAGGTGGAGGGAAGAAGAGAAAAAAGTTGAGATTTGCTTTTACTGCCATGAACTAACAAGCACATAAGTCAAGAGTAAGTAGCGTACCAAGAAATTTAAAATCTCCTAAGATTGCAAGGATTTTTCTTTGTCAATCACTGAACTGAAACTGCAGAATTTGGAACAGACAGAGAGAGAATATAAGAAAGCAAGGAGGTGTTACATGGAAACCTAATTTTCTGTAAAAATTTTACCTTAAATCCAATAGAAAATTAATTTAAAATGAAAGAATGCAAGGAATGAGCTACCAGCTACAGTATAGGTCTTGAGACAGCTATACATTTAACTTTGACAGTGCTAGCATTTACTTAGGAGAAATTACAGGTGTAGGAGAGGGATCTGGGATTTAAGGTGAGTAGTGATCGGACACTCCTCGGAAG
>NW_006921946.1:67055-76847 GCF_000298275.1 Orycteropus afer afer | reverse complement strand
TTAGCAGCTGAATGCTTCATCCACTGTGCTACCAGAGCTCGTATGATTTATATAGAAAGAAACAACATCGAAGTTTTGAGGAACCCAATTTAAAGTGCATGCTATTTGTTCTTGTTCTTTGTAAAAATATATACTGTGCCTATCCTCAAAGAAGGTGCTCTGGTGATGCAGTGGTTAAGGCAGCTGGCTGCTAACAAAAAGGTCAGTGGTTTGAACCCACCAGTTGCTCCACGGGAGAAAGATGAGGCAGTCTGCTTTCATAAAGATTTACAGCTTTGGAAACACAATGAGATAGCTCCACTCTGCCTTAGACAGGGTTGCTATTAGTTGGAATGGACTTGAGGGCTGTGGGTGTGGTTTTGGTTATCCTCAAAATGGAGAAATCTCTATTTTACTTCTCATCATCTACAGTGCCCAATATTGTGCTGGTTTATTTCATTTGATTCTAGAAGGTGGATCTCTTCAATAAAACAAGTTAACCAAAAGCCTGAGAAAGTTTTCAGATTACAAAGAATTCAATGATGTTTAAATACTATTTTCACCCAAAACGTGTTTTGATATTATTTTAGCAAGGGACTTAACGCTAGTCTAGTTGGCATAAAGAAGACATCTTAAAATGTGTATTATCTTATTATTTAATGCTAATACTGTTGTTACATTTAAAGGATGATTTGCATTCATTTGCATACATTATTAGATTATCTAGCAAATGAACAGTTAGTTAACCACTTCAAAATGTATTACACTGCTTTAAATACTAAAGGTGACCACAGAGGTCAGCAGAAATTATTCTGCAGCCTCACTTGTGCTGTCAGAGGTGAGCGTGGGATAAGCCACTTACCTCTAAGGTGAATGACAAAACCACATCCGACTTGGACAGCTGAATCTCGTTCTCATCACCTATGTCCAAAAACGCAGAATTCTGGGAACGTTTTAATTTTTGCAGTTTAAATTCTGGACCACCTTTCGATACTGGAAGACTTTCCAAATTGGCCATCAGCAAATTCACAGAAGACCGCAACTCTTCTATATACATATTCTCCATTTCTTTTGCAATAAACTTGGGGAATTTTCTTTCCTTAAAAAATAATTTAAAATGTAACAATGTTACTAACACAAGTAATAGTTCACTTTTATCATAAAAGAAATTATGACAATCTCAATACAATGTTGTTGCTGTCATCAGGTGCCCTGGAGTTGTTTCCAACTCATAGTGGCCCTATGGACAAGAGAACGAAACACTGCTGGTCTTGGACCGTTCTCACAACCGTTGCTGTGTAAGCCCATTGTTGTACCCATTTTGGACATGTTACCAGGAGGGACCAGTCCCTAGAAAAGGACTTGGTAGAGTAGAAGATCAGTGGAAAAGAGGAAGACACTCAGGGAGATGGGTTGACACAGTGGGTACAATATAACGTATCTCCTCCATAATTTAGTCTATCTAGGCTTTAATAGTATCAGACTTTGATGTTTTGATTTTATCTAAAGGTTCCTCATATATCTTACTGGTGATCATTGTAGTACAAAATGAACAACACTATATACATTTTCCCATTAACTTTGTTTTTGAAAATAATAAATTGAATAAAAACAAACAGGAAACAAGGATGTAAGAAGTGTTGGTGCTCAGGTATATAGATGAGTCTTCATTAGCTAATAAGAAGTTGCAGAGACATAATGCCTAAGGAGTTTGACTGCTAACCAGAAGGTTGGCGGTTCAAATCCACCAGCCACTCCACAGAAGGAAGATGAGACAATCTACTTTAAAGATTTACTGTCTTGGAAAACCAATGTGGGTCATTATGAGTTGGAATGGAATTGATAGCAGTGGGTCTGATTTTTGTTTTTTTCATTAGCCACTGCTAGTTTTGAAGCTTGGGATAAATGCTCAGGATACCTTGCTTTGTCTATCAGGAAACAAATGTTCATTGTTTGGTCTTACTGCAGATCCACATTGTTGGGAGGATGTGACTTTTATAAAGAAGCACTCAAGTTTAGAAACTCCCATCACTGAGTAGTAACACAGCCATTTTACTGAGGCCAAGTTCGTTTATGGCCATCATTTCATTTCTTACAGAAGGTTTTGAAATTTTTAATTTTAAAACACAAGGTCAATTTATGATAAAAGCTGTAAGTAAAAAATATATATATATAAATTTGGAAAATTCTATGTTCTTCCTAAGTGATATGAATATTGCCATTCCATCCTCATATTGCTGTGAAGAGATTTCTGCTGCTTCTACTTAGTTAAAAGAGCATTCTAAATATTGATATTTAGACCAGTATGAACAGACACTGCTAAACTGCCCTGAGAGAAGATTATACCAACACATGGCTACACAAACAGCAAATGACAGTACTTGATTCCCACACTTTTTCTTGTTACTTTAATCTTTGCCAACATAGAATTTAGGTTTTTTCTTTTAAAGGAAGAGAGTATGTAGTTTTATAATGTCAAAAGGGCACTGAATGTACAAAACTGGCTGGTGATGAAAGCAGCTACCTTTCAAGTCATTACCAAATGCTCTGGAAAATCCCTGTGTACACTGTGCTTCCCCTCTGCATCATTCAAAACAGAACCTAAGAAACCCGTATCTCCAGCGCTAATGGGCTCTTTGTCAATCTGCATTTCTTCTGCCGTGGCCGCACCAACTCATTCAGGGGCAGAAAGAAGCATCCACCCACTTCACGAATTGGTCCCAGAGTCCCAAGCTACCTGGGCTTCATACCCTCTACTATAACCTGCAGACGTTCCCTGAAATGTGATTTACATGTAATCAATATTAACATTACATATTCATGATTACAAGGTTATTCAACACAATACCTACACGAATTATTTACTTTCCCAAGGAAGATTCTTATGTTTTCTTTTAATACTTCTATATAGTTTGAGTCAACATTACAAAACAGTAGCTTTGCATCCTCAGGAAAAACAGACAATACTGTGTGGTATCAATGGTTAACACACTTGGCTGTTAACTAAATATGTGGCCGTCTGAGTCCACCCAGAGGTGACACAGAAGAAAGGTCTAATGACCTATTTCTAAAAAATCAGCCACTGAAAACCCGATGAAGCACAGTTTTACTCTGATCATGTGATGACAACTGATGTTTTTACCCATCCATAGAGTAGAATATTTGCTTTTCTTTGGAGATTATATACATAGACACGCACACACACATAAACATATACATATATGTGTGTGTGTGTGTATTATATATATATAAACATATTTATGTATATACAAATGTGTTCATGGGTGTGTATACGTGGGCATACATAAAATGGGTGTGTGTACTTGTGAGTTGGAATTGACTTGATGGCAGTGGGTTTACTGGAGCTTTTCTTGGGGGGGAGCTCTGGCGGCATAGTGCTTAAGGCATTTGACTGCTAATCAGAAGGTTGGCGGTTCAAATCAGCCACTCTGAGGAAGGAAGACTTCCGTTACCTCCTCAGAAACCCAAAGTGGGTCACTATGAGTTGGACTTGACTCAATGGCTGTGAGTTTGTTTTTGTTTTGGTTCATTCGTTAACCAGCAGCTCCATAAAATCCTTAATGTGTGCTAAGTTTTTGTTAGTTTGAGTCATGATTTTGCCTTTTTTTAAAATTGTAGTTTTACCAAAGTAAAGGCAAAGATATCACATCCTTGAAAGTGCTGAGGCATCAGATTTTTTCAAATTCCCAATTTTATGGACATCTTAAAATTAGCACGTGGAAAAGAAATCCAACATTTTCTTATTTGGCATTAACTAGAAACACCTTTCATCATCATCTGTCAGGGAAGCAGTGGTAGGCCTCATCAAAACTGACTGTTACATTAGTATTTTCCAACTATTCAAGGAATAGCCTATACTCACGATCTGCCTATTTGTTTTTTGTCCTTTGAAAAAGGTCACAACTCTGCTGCACAGCTTTGAGGTTTACCAACAGTACTTTATCAACATTTTTTAGACTGCGTGTGTTGCTTCTCACTTTAAACAAAACCAGTTGTCCATCAGGCAAGTACACATGTTAAGCTTGAACTGACCTAGAGAGAGGGCCAGTCTCTGGTTGCTTAATTGTGAAGAGTTCCTCCTATAACCATGGGTTAGATGGACTACTTTAGTTTGCTGGACAGCATAGCTCTCTAGGGGCCCTAACACATTAGATACAGGAAAACAATAATGTTTCATAAAATATTTCTCATTAATAAAACTTAGTAAGTCCCCTTTCTCACTAGATGAAGTCTGGGGTTCACACCACTGGATGACTTTGCCACGCTGTTTCTCATGCCTACATTAATTTTAGATTTTCACTTCAGGATCATGGCACCAAGTAAACCTTAGGTGGAAGCCTGATTACATCTTCACTGAATGCCATCTTCTTAAAACGGCTCACCCTGATTGAAAATGATAATTACCCTTCCCTCCTTTCCACATTCCTGACACCACGTTTTCTGCTCCATTTTATAAATAGTAGTTATTGTGGGTTTCTCCCAACTAAAATATAAACTCCACTAGGACACAGAAGAAATATTTTGTCTGAGTTTTTTTCAGGGTATATCCCAAGTGCTTAAAATTGTGCTTAGTGCACAATAGGTGCTTGACTAATATTTGTTCCATGACTCTCCAGACAGAACAAATGAGGCTCTGAAAGGGTGACTAACTCCCTAAAAGTTTTATGTCTAGCAAAGAGCAGTCATGGACTTGACCAAAGGTCTTTCTGGCCCAGTTCACACTCTTTCCATCACTTCCTAATTATTCCTTGGCTAAAATGCTAAAATCAAATTTATATCCCTTGAAACAGATTTGAGTCCTGTGGTTGATTGCTATATTGCTCTGTTTTATGAAGTGTGGAAGGGGGAATTTCTGATTGCCATCTACGAGCTATTAATAAACCATACTTGTCAATTCATTGGGCTGAAGGGACAGCAAGGTCTGAGAGAGAGGGCCTGGGCTTTGGAGTCAAAAGGTCAGGTTTTGATTCCTGCCTCTGTCACTTACCTGTTATATCATCTTAGTGAAGTCTATAATCTTCCCAAAGCCTCAATTGCCTTGTCTATAAAATTAACTTAAGGATATAATCTACCCTTATAGATTTACAGGGTTATTGTAGGATTTAAGACAATGGAAAGGGCCCTGGTGGCACAGTGGTTAAGTGCTCAGCTGCTAACTGAAAGATCAGTAGTTCGAATAAATCAGATGCTATGTAAGAGAAAGATGTGGTGATCTGCTTCTGTAAAGATGGTCTTATAAATATTTTGTTAAAACAGATTAAGTGTGGTGAATCTTAAGTAGAAAGTAATTAAACCCGCTCCATCTGCTATGTCTGTATTTTCACGGAAAGGGATCTTGTTTTTGGTGGGATACGTGTATTTTTTCTTCCATCTAACCCCAAAGGCTTTCCTTTCATCTCCATCCTTTTTCTATTTTATCAACATTTCTGATGAAACCCTAGGGTCCTCTCAGGAAAGAGTCCCTGTATTTATCACTGGCTCTCTCCTCGTACTTGGCCCAGAGGTTATGAGCAGGCATTCATGCCCTCAGACATGAATGTAGAGGATTGACTGTCCTAAGACATTACTTATTCAGCTAGGCCCTTTGAGGAGTAGTCTATTGACGACAGCATATGATGTCTCAAGTACAATCTGCATACACGTTTCCCCCTTTATCCAAAAGTAGAGCATTCCTATGAAACTTTTTGTAAGCTGAAATGGCATAAAGTGAAGAAGTAATTAATTACCCATCGATTCACATGGGATAAAAATTTGAGCATTCCTAGACCCAAAATCTAACCTATCAGGTCATATCAAAATAACACACAAACCCTAAAATAACACTAACATAAATGCATTTCAAAGCTCCGGCAGCTTGGTGCTGAGGTGTCGAATGTAGATCTGGGGGAAGAGCTTGGGGACAGCTCTGGCCGCTTGGTGTGTGTGCCAGTCCTCACTGGCTCCTCGCTAAAAAACAAACGCTGGATGCTAGTTTTGTTCTCTGCCTTTTTTCATAAAAGGAATAATCTTCTTCACATTTCTTCAACGAAAATAGGCACTAATGTAGGTAATTCATAAACGCAAAGTGGTATAAAGTGAACTTTCAACAAACAGGATTACCTGTTGCAGTGTAGTAAATTACATAGTGTGGCTTTTCTAGCCATAAGTCTTGTAAACTCTGTGGTGGAATTGTTCATGAGCAAATGAGTAGCTCCTGACTGTTAAAGTTATCCACCTAGGGTATTTCTGTTGAGAGTGGCACAAAGCAATATTCTGGGCGGTCTCTCTCTCTCTGGTGTATAGAATTCTGATGCTGGGATTGATTAGTTTGGCCACTCTGCCAGGCTCAAAAGGAGCCCTCCTAGAGACAGAAGGAATCTTTCACTGTCAGCTGAGAGATGTGAGAAACACACATTGCTGAGAGAGAGACGTGAGAGACACACACTGCTGAGAGAGGCACCCAGAGACACCACTGCTGGGAGAGAGACACTGAGAGACATGCACTGCTGAGAGAGATACCGAGAGACACCACTGCTGGGAGAGAGACTTGAGAGACATGCACTGCTGAGAGAGAAACACCAAGAGACACGTACTGCCGGGAGAGAGACTGAAAGAGACTGTCAGCTGAGAGACGGTGGGTTGAGAGAGACTGAACGTGTTCCTGGACTTGAATTGTAGCCTGTTGATTCCCTAATAATCCCCAAAATCTGTGAGTTCTGTATGGCCACCGCAGTGAATTATTGAACCCAGCAGAGAGGTGGCAGGTGCTGCAGTTGGTGTCAGGGTTGGTGAAAGGGCTGGAGGGAGGCAGCATGTCTGGCCTTGGAGGAACAGGCCTTGGGCTACTGATGGTGATTCTGTCTTCCTCTTGTGGGGTTAGAGGAGGTCTGAAGATGCAGCCTCCTGCCTATTTGGCACCTGTACAGAGTTGTTGTGTGCTGTGGGGTTGATTCCAACTCTGTAGGACAGAGCAGAACTGCCCAACAAAATTGCCAGGTCTTTTCTCCACAGAGTGGCTGATGGGTTCAAACCACCAACCTTCTGGTTAGCAGCTAAGTACTTTAACCACTGCACTACCAGGGCAACTTATAAATGCTGAGTACAGTTTCACTGTCTTGTCCTACCATGCCTAGCACACATCTTTGTATTTCTTCTTAGTTTTAAGTCCTTAAGAAAAACAAATTCCCTTCTGGGCAGATTCTAATCCAGGTTAAGTTCTTTGGTAAAACACCATTCTCTCTATAGCTTTCACCTGTCTCAAACTGTTTGATCCTCTATTCCATCAATTCCATACTCGAATATCTAGAATGACGTCTTGTCTCTCTAGATAACCAGTCACATGGCATGCTGTCCTTTCAACATGCCCTCTATGCAAACATAACTCTTGAGCCCTAATTCCCATCACCCTATGTCTTCATTCGTCTGGAGATTCTTCCTCAGGTATCTCTGGTTGGGTCCTCACAACTTACTGTCATCCCTATTACTCAATTTATAGGTTCCTACTACCCCTTTTCCTCTATTTTTAACTTAATAAATATTAAGATAAACACAATATTAGCATTCTTAAGGCTAATATAATGTATATTATAAATATACGTTATCTGTGCAGAAACACACAAAAAAATTCATTTGTTAAAGTCACTAAGGAGAGCCCTCTCAAGTTCAGAAAAATCATTATCTGGATTTGGGAGGTGGGTGTATGGGTATAATCCATCAGACTGTAAACTAGAGATTAGTGCATTTTACTATATACAGGTTCTATCTCAATTAAAAATAAAATAAAATAAAATAAAGAAAAAAAAATCCCTAAGTGGAAGAAGACCTAAACATTAATACATTAAATATTCAAAGTTCTTCTCAGCAGAGGGAGAGGCAGAAAATCTTATTCTCAGAACAATCAATAGTACTATAATCACAATTCTATTGAGAAGACTAAAAATTTTATACCACTGAAATTAACCCATCAATTCACTAAAGAATGATTAATTCAATTAAGTTTCATTGTCTCTAAAAAGCCTTAAATAATAAAAAGGAACTCATGATGTTTGTTTGAAATCAATTCTATTCATAGAAAGATGGTGATTGGGCAAATAAAAGTAAATGCATTATTGTATCAAATATATCTTCCAGACTATGTACTCATTGTTTCAAATTACATTTTACATTCATTCATTGAATCATTCATTCACATGCTAATTGGACACCACTATGTGCCAAGTGCCATGTGGCCTACCCTGAAACATATTGATTTTTCTTCCTGCTTATGTTTTACTTAGTATAATTTTAAGCTTTTTTTTAAAATCTGGAAGTTTGAGAAATTCAGGTATTGCTTTAAAGAAAGAAAAAAACTACCAATTTTATCATTTAATTTAGATATTTATATCTAAGATGGATATGTGAAACGGAATGAGATGCTCCATTTGGATAATATGCATTCAGATATTTGGGGCTGAGTAGGATACATCCACAGAAGAAATTATGCCGGCTTTCATACCTTGTAAGAAAGCCTTACTCGTTCCTTTCACAAAGTCTATATGAAGAAAGCAATGTAGTACAGTATGCCAAAGTTCACAGTTTACCTTTGCCATTTTCTCTGCCAACTGCAGCCGACCATCAAGTTCCCTTCTGATCTGGGCTGCTTGTTCATCAGCATTATCCAGCTGAAAATAAAACAGAAGTTATATTTATAAGATTACCTAATGGCAGTGGTCTACAGATGGGAGCAAGAATTAAAGGACTCAAAAAATCTTAACCAGTTCTCTCGACCACCTATTAAGAAGAGAACGTAGAACGTCATTTAATTAAATTGGTAGCCTAGTTAAACTCCTTGGGTTTCACTGTTTTGTTTACTTTCCCCCCCCACAGAAAAACTGAATTAATATCTACGGTTCAATAGCTCAGTTTACCAAGAAATCTAGTAATTCTTTGCCCTACCTGTCCACAACAATTCTTTTCTTGAGGCTGTATTAGATTGCCATTAAGGTCATTCAATTCTGTCCTCACACAGGGCAGCCCTAAATAGTTCCAGACACATGAATCCCTTGTTTGTTCTTTCAGATGCCCCTCACAAAATTCTGGATAGTGAGGTTCTGAGTAATGTTGTAATTCCTTCTATGTACTGAAAAAAATACTCCATTTTTAAAATAAGTTTGTAATAGTGCTTAACTGTAAAAGTACAGTTTGATTGACTGAATAACACTCCATCATTTAAGTGTTCATATAAGCCCCTATTCTAATAGAAAACAATTTCTACTGCCAAGAAATCCTTCTACTCTTACAGGCTGGTACATAAGAATTCCATTCTCCTAAGTTCCACTGAAAAAAAGGAAAACATGCTACTGTTACTTATTTTTTAAATAGCCTCCATTTTGATGGAAACTTACTCTTCTTTCTGTATGAAATAATTCTTTAATGTTTTATATAAATTCATTTATATAAATCACAATTCTTTTATTCCCCAATTGTTTCTCAATCGTCTTTCATTAGTTTGCTGTAAACAATGTGAACTTGAGGACCTTCTACGAGCTATGCTCAGTGTAAATACCAAGTGGGGATGCAGAGGCGAACAAGACAGACATTTCTCTCGGTTTAATCCCACTTCCTCTCCTACTTCCACCATTTAGAAGTATGGACACCCAACAACACATCCACACTTTGGTAAAGATCTATATAAAGATAGGTTAGAACTGAATACAACATTGTTGTTTTTTGTTGTTGTTAGGTGCCCTCGAGTTGGACCCGACTCATAGCGACCCCTCCTTGGGTTTCCGAGGCAGTATCACTACGGAAGTAGGATTGCCCAACCTTCCTTCC
>NW_006921946.1:40446-66111 GCF_000298275.1 Orycteropus afer afer | reverse complement strand
AAATCAAACAAAAACAAGTGCCTCTTCATCATGCCTAAAGTCAAAATGTCTCAAATTTATATCTATCTATCTATCTATATATATATATGAAGGGAAAGAATATGTGATAAGTGTCCTCTGTGGGTATTTGAAGTCACTTACTATAGCTTCTAATGCCAAAGGATGTATAAGAACAATGTAACTACAACACCTCAAATACTCCAAACGTAATAGGGGCTATCTTTTGATCCTTACTTAAATTATGATCATTATTTTTCCATAGAAAAATGATAATACGCTTATTATTTGATTCCAGAGGAATTATAATTCCAAGAAATCACATTCAACATCTTAAAACAAAAGACCATATAGTTCGCCTTCCAACTTCACCAAAAATCACTATTTAACATCTTTAAATATTCATGACTTCAGATTAACAGCTCTTAGTTAATGTTAAGTGGAAATGTTTGGATCATTTCTCAGTTTTGCAAGTTTTTTTTTATTGGAGATAGTTTTCTAGTACTTCCTGAAATATTAATTCTTTAATTACATTTGCCTAGAAAAAGAAAAGCAGAGCACTGCTGTACTAAACTATTTCAACAGCCTTCTCTTCTTCTTGGTGTTATGTGCCGTTGAGTCAGACCCGACTCATAGCGACCCCTTCTTGGGTTTCCAAGGTGGTATCACTACGGAAGTAGATTGCCCAACCTTCCCTCCAAGGAGTAGCTGGTGGGTGTGAACCACCAGCCTTCTGATTAGCAGTCAAATGCCTTAGACACTATGCTACCAGAGCTCCCAGCCTTCTCTTAAGAAGGCTAAATTTCCAGAGACTGAAAGTTACTAACTTCGGTGACAGCTAGTGTCCTTGTGTGAAACTACAAGAGCACACTTCCAAACATATTAAAAAACAAAAGAAGTGAAGCAAATGTAATAAAGGAAATAAATACAGTATTAATTATTTACCTTTTGTTTTATACAATTCTGGATAGACTGGAAAGAGATAAGTCAGTGGGTTACTTTTTTTTTTTTTTTTTGGTAAAATCTGTTACATGTCACAGCATTATTTTTAGTTTTGAGTATTTCTTACTTCTGCTTTTAACAATTAGCATTTAATTAATTTAATTGAAAGGCAACTTAATTTTTTATACAATTTTTCTTAAAAGTTACCTTTAAATTGAGATAATTGGAGATTTCTTTGCAGATAACTGTAGACCCGTTGTAAACATTGGTCAATTTCTGCCAATTATATTCTACGAAACTACAGTACAATATATAACCAAGGTATTGACTTTGCTTCAATCACTAAGCTTATTCAGGTTCCTCCAGTTTTATTTGTACTCATGTGTGTGTGTTGTGTGTATTACATTCCATACAATTTATCACCTATGCAGATTCATGTATCCACCACCACAGTCAAGATAGTAAGTAGTTCGAACACAAGGATCCCTTGTGTTTCCCTTTTATAACCACAGTGTCATCCCTCCAACTAATCCTTAGTTGGTTAATGTACTTCATTATGTATAATATTTAAAATAAATTGTACTAAGGCAAAACTCGATTTTCTTTACTTTTCACTATGAAACTAGAGCTGTGCTCCCATGAAAGACGAACATTTGTAAACATTGGAGAGCATCAGGGCTGGCACCTTGGGCTTCTTCTCAATCTATGTATTTGGATGCCCTCCTGCAAACCCAAGGCCATCAACCACGTCTGCTCACTGATAACTCCCAAGTGTGGATCTACAGCTCCATCCTCTCAGCAGACTTTCAGCCACACATTTCCAACTGCCTACTTACCATATCAAATTGCAAGAGTGAAAAGAACTTTGAACTTAAGAAGACCAAAACAGAAACTTGATTTTCAGCTCCCCACCCAAATCACTCCTTCTATGAGTAATCTCATTTCATGTCAATGGCTCCCCTATTCTCTAAATTGGGAGCTCTGATAGCGTAGTGCCTAAGGCACTTGACTGCTAACCAGAAGGCTGGTGGTTCAAACCCCCCAGCCTCTCTTTGGAAGCAAGATTGGCCAATCTACTTCTGTCGTGATACTGCCTCGGAAACCCAAGGGGGGGTCGCTATGAGTCAGATCCAACTCAATGGCAGTGAGTTTGGTTTTTGGTTGGTTTATTCTCCAAATTAAGGAGCTCTGGTAGTGCAGTGCCTAAGGCATTTGACTGCTAACCAGAAGGCTGGTGGTTCTAACCCACCAGCCACGCCATGGAAGGAAGACTAGGCAATCTACTTCCATAAAGATTACCACCTGGGAAACCTAATGAGGGTCACTATGAATCGGAATTGACTCAATGGCAGTGGTCTTTTTTTTTTTTGGGGGGGAGGGCATTCTCCAAATTGCTCAAGCTCCAAACCTAGATGCTATCCTTGATCTCACTCTTCATCTCACACAGCTCACATCCAGTCCACTAAGAATCAAGAAGAATGAAGTCTAGAACCTCACAGTGAGCACAAGCACACCAGCGTTCAGGTACTCAGAGTCCTTGGCCAGGATTCTCTGTATTTTGTTTGTGTTCAAATGTTTCTCTAGTGTATCCTATTTTGCCAAATATTTCAAGACTGTAAACATGAAAATGATTCTCTTCCCTTTAAATCCTCCATAGCACTTAAGTATATTTGCACAAACAAACTGAAAAGCCTAAATGGATGAATTACAGATGTGGGCCCTTAGGGCTTAAGATGTATATAGCACACAGCCTCTACCATAAACCAAAAACCAAACTCACTGCTGTCGAGTCAGATCCAACTCATAGTAACCCCTTCTTGGGTTTCCAAGGCGGTATCACTACAGAAGTAGATTGCTCAACCTTCCTTCTGAGGAATGGCTGGTGAACTCCCAGCCTTCTGGTTAGCAGTCAAATGCCTGAGGCACAAGGCCACAGGAACACCAAAAGAAATAAATAGATGGTGCCCGGCTACCACTACTAAGTGCTCTGACCAGGATTGCAATAGAAAGACCTGGACAGAGTAGGAGAGAAAACAATGAAGAAAAATTTGAAAAACATTAAAATGAGCAGACTCACTGGTCTCACAGAGATGAGTGGAACCCTCAACACTGTGTCCATCATACATGCGTTAAGCCTAGAACTGAACCCATCCCCAGTGATTAACTTTCAGCCAAACAACAGGCAGGCATATAAGGTGAATAATAAATAACATCAGGGATCTATTCCTCAACACAATGAACCACATGAGAGCAAAAGGGTAGCATTTGCCCAAAACCAAAGCAAGAAAGGACAAATGGAAACAGGAAACCCAGGGAGGAAGTGGGAAGGGTGTTAATACATTGAGGGGATTGCAACCAACGTCACTGAACAAAATGAGGATAAATTTCTGAATAGAAACCTAATATGCTCTGTAAACTTTCACCCAAACTACAATACTAACAAAATAATAACAGAAAAATAAATAAATTATTTAGGGATACCAACTGACAGTTACATCCTATTGCACTAAATATTTCTGCTGCATTTTGGAAAGAGCAGTAAATAGATTAAAATAATTTACTTGAAAGAAAAACAAAAAAAAGTAACACTTCTGAGCCTAGTGCCAAATTTGGACTAAGATAAAGAATGCAGGGATAGATGGGCCCTGGTGTTCATGTGAGCGCCGGAGGCAAATGCCTGCTTACCATTATAAATTGCAAGAATTTGCAATGAGGTCAATTTCATCCTTTAACTTCATTTTCTTTTACTTTTAATGCCTATTTTGAACATTTTGTGTGACAGTAGATTACTTACCCCACAGATGTCCTTTCCTGGCACAGAGTATTTCCCAGGTCTTTTAAAGAGGGTCATTCAACCCTGACAGTAACAGATGCCCAAAAGCAGCTCTACCCCGTAATGCCTCTAGTTTCTATTTCACAGAGCATTTTATTCCTTTAATTACCAAAGTATTTCACTGTCTTGACAAATACTTAGCAAAGACGTACTTTTATTTTCCTCTTGCTCATCGCACAGGGAGCACAGGGATTAGCTCCTCGTTCAGAATTCTCTAGGTTGGGGGGCGCTCACCCTGAGATCTGTGAACCTGGGCAAGCTGGGAGCACAATTTTGTAGCCATTTACACGTTTTCCCCTGTTACCCACGATTCTCAAAGGGGGCGGTTATGCCACAAGAAGAAAAGCACCACCACTTTGGGAGAATGTTCTGTACTGCAGCCTCCACTCTTTTGTTGTAGGAGAGCCTTTGGCCTTTGGGATGGAAAACAATGAAAATGGCAACCTCAGACCTACACTTGGTCCACTGTGAGGCTACACAGATCTGTTAAACTCTTTGTAAAGAGGCGTCAAGACACAGGCTTCTGACATTACCAACCTGGATGGTGCATGAGGCATTCATTGACTTTCTGTGCATTTGTTTCACCTGCTGGACAGCAGGCAGTGTCGCCTTGCTCTTCAGTAGCTACACTGGCTGTGGCCTTCAAAGAGTTCACACGTACCACATAGCAGAAACAGTGCATACAATGACAGCCACCCCAAGAGAAGTACTAATCAAGAACTGTGAAAACTCACAGATGGAACAGGCTTTCTTTTCTGGTTGGTGGTATCAGGGTGGATTTGCAAAGATGGCAAATTAAAAGTGGACTTTGAGGAGATGATAAAATGCTGACCTGGTAAGGCAGTCTTTTAGTCCTGACTCAAATCTCAAGCCCTAGGGTCCTCTTACCCTAATGTTCTCTTGTTCCATGAAAGCAACTCTGGTGAAAGGGACTTCCCTTTGGAGATGTCCTTTTGAGTGCCTGTGTTGGTGGCCAACTATCTTACTATTGAGAAACTTTGAAATACAGTATAAAACTAACTTTACTAACAGCTCCATTTTATACCTTGCAATGTCACTCTTCCAAAGTTTTTAAAACTAAAAATGTCACCTATTTGAATTTATTAAATTCAATCATTTCTTTAAAAGAGAGAGAATCCTTTAAGAAGTAGTTTTTACAGCACTTTTTAAGCATCATTCCCTCCTTCTGATTAATCTCTTTTCTAAAATTAAGGTGCTTGTCCTAAGATTGTCAATCACAAAACCAAACAAAATGCAGTGCCTTTGACTCAATCCTGACTCATGGCGACAGAGTAGAACTGACACATTGGGTTTTCTTGGCCATAATCTTTACAGAAGGAGATCACTGGGTCTTCTCTCATGGAGTGGCTGGGTGGATTTGAACAATCAGCCTTTCAGTTAGCAGCCAAGTGCTTAATCATTGCACTACAAGGGCTTCCTAAGTGCTTTATTAACTATTAGCAAATTAATTTACTTAATCAATAAATCAGGAGCTCTGGTAACACAGTGTCTAAGGTACTTGACTGCTAACCAGAAGGCTGATGGTTCAAACCCACCAGCCACTCCTTGGAAGGAAAGTTGGGCAATCTACTTCCATAGTGATATCACCTCGGAAACCCAAGGAAGGGTCGCTATGAGTCAGGTCTGAGTCGACGGCACATAACAACAAAAAGAACAATCAATAAATCCATTAATCTCTACCATCACCTGAATTATAAATTTATTCAGAAGGTAGAGAGTAACTGTAATGGACTGACTCAGCTCCTGCTCTGTCTTCTTTGCTGGCCTGGTACCTTCTGAGCCACAAACAAATAACATGCTTGGTCTTTGGCTACTGCAGATTTCAGCGTGTCTGTAGTCGTCAATCAGAGGACACACATCAGCATATAGCTCTGTCCTCTGTCCTCCCGTCTCCAACTGAAGCCAAGGCCTTTTCTTTCTGTTACCCCACAATGACCTCAACCTCAAGCTGAACGAAACACCGTTCCCAGCCACTCCTCAACATGGTTCCCCTATTTCTATATATGGTTCCACCACCTTTGATCGGACTGAAATCTCAGAGCTGCCATTATTTCTTCCCCCTCCTTTCCCTCTCACATCCAATCACTAATTAATGCCACTATTCCCTTCCCAACATCTCTAGCAACTGCCTATCATAATCCTTTGTCATGCCTCTACCCTAGTTTGAAACTTTACTACTGCACAATTGGATTATTGTATTAACCTATTAAATGTTTTTTGCTTTTTTTTTCACTGCCTCCCAAATTTGGCTCTACTTATACTGGCCCCAGATTAATTTTCTTAATACACACATTTTTATCATGCCATCTTCCTGCTCAAAATTTCCCCAAGGTCGCAATCGCTAGACAGAATTAAGACCGAATTGTATGTAATGCATTAATCTCTCTTCTACGCATCTAGAAGAGCTCTAATTATGTACTTTACTTTGGAGAATTGAGAAAACTGTCACTCAAATCATTTTCTGTGTTCTTTGATTCAGATGAGAAACAGTGCTTAAGAAAAGTGGTAGTGGGGGGGAAGGAGAGAATATGAATGAATGAGAATAGAGGAGTATGAAGGAGAGAGAATGATACTCAAACACCTCAGCCTATTATTCAGCCCCCTACCCCCATATTTTGTTACCAATTTATAGTCCTGAACTCTGGTCTAATTCCATTATCTATTCAAACTGGTTTATTCATTGTTTTGCAAATATGTTACATTTTTCCAGTCATGCATTTTGCTTGTGCTTCTTCTGTCTGGGATCATTTTTGCCTGCTTTCACAGCCCAGATCAACTCGAAATCTTCTGAAAAGACTACCTAAATAAATCATTTAGCAACAAAGGAGGTATGCTCTGATATTTTAAGATTACTACAATTCTCCTCTACCTCAAACTGCAGTGAATGCCTTTTGGAAGCTCATCCTAACCCAAAGACAAGAGAAAAACAAATCTATTTTCACGGGTGGCAAGCAAAAAGCTAAGTCTCCCTTTCAATGCAAATACAAAGAATAATTCCACCTGTCTTTGAAAGGTTCTTAAGGAGCCTTGGTAGCACAGTGACTGAGGCATCTAACTGCTAACCAGAAGACTGATGGTTCAAACCCACTAGTCACTCCACAGAAGCAAGACTGGGCAATCTACTTCCGTAAAGATCTACTGCCTAGGAAACCCAATGGGGGTCACTATGAGTCAGGATCAACTTGATGGCAGTAGGTTTGGCTTGGATTTTTGGTTGAAAGGTTCTTGGACTATAATAACCCTTCCAAGATGACCCATTTTCTATGACACTCTGTCCCTCATCCCAAAAAACACCAAAAAGCCCTTCTTCCCATTTTCTTGGTTATTGAAAATTAGCCAACATTTACAAGGTAACTGAGACTCTTTTTGTAATTTCATACCAGAGAGAGAACATAAGGAAATGATGCTATTCCCACACTCTCCAGAGCAACAATGCATTGCCCATACAATGCTATATAGGAAAGAATCGTGTAGCATTCTGCACTCTGTATCCAATGTTCTTAATGAACTGCCTTATATCGCCTTTATAAATTATGTATATAAACCTGACTTAGAAATAGCAGTTCTGCCACGGATTCCTGTAGAATAGTTCTAAGAGTCTTAAAAATGCATTTCCCAAACCATACTTTCCTTTGAATACTTTAAAGTGGAGAAAAGATGAATGAGTTAATTAGATATAACATTACCCTATGTGAACCAAACTAAACTATATTAAATAATGGATCAAAATGCTCAAATCAAGAACATAAGAAATTTAACCTAAAAAATAAAAACCATGGGATTCTATAACCTAGAAAGTATACATGTATGTGTGTCTGTGTGTGCTTATGAATAAAATAGATACAACTTTTATAAATTTTCCCCCACACATTTTCATTAGTATTTCATTTGATAGTAACATTTCATCTTCTTGACAAAAGTAATGAACTAATATTTTCAAGCAATTATTTCCTAACTATACTTACTTCAATGAAATAGTTGAATCTATATTCATATTAATAATGAAATAATGCTGAGATTGAGTTTAGCAGCAAATACAACACAGACATTATCAGCGATATTACACAACTTCCTCGGAGTAGATTAGAACCCTACTCTGAGGAGCTCTGTGCTGTGGTGGTTAAGGCATTTGGCCGCTAACCGAAAGGTTAGTGGTTCAAACCCACCAGATGCTCTGTGGAAGACAGATGAGTCTGTCTGTTTCTGTAAAGATTCACATCCTTGGAAACCCAATGAGGGTCAGTAAGAGTCAAAATCGACTTGATGGCAGTGAGTTTGGTTTTTGGTTCTTCCAATCATAGCTAATAGGGGCTGAATGTACACAGCAATTATTATAGGTCAGAAAGTGGTGTAAGTTTTCATAATCACCTCATTTAAACCTCAGCTCAGTCCAAAGGAATAGATCAGTATTATCATTATCCATTTTAGTGACGAAAATGTGAAACACAAAGAAGTTGAAGCAACTTTCCCAGGGTCACACACATAATAAGTACTGGCATCAAGGACCAAATCCTGTAGTTTTACTCTACAGTCCAACTTAACAACTCACACTCCTTAACAATGCCTGTACTCAACTTCATGTTCCTCCAGTCATTCAACATGTGAATGAATACTTACAATAGGAAATGCATTGACTACACTGTACAATTAAAGGTAAAAAGATTAAATATTTATCATAAACTCTAATGATTAAAATATGGTGGGAGAGGAGGTTTATATAAATATCTATGACACAAAGTAGAATAACACAGGCTTTTGGGTTATGATGAATAACTACAATTGCAAATTCCTCACGGATTTCTTTTTCCTTCCCTAATATTTAAGAGAAAAGAGCTCTGGTGGCGTGGTGCCTAAGGCATTTGACTGCTAACCAGAAGTTTGGCAGTTCAAACCCACCAGCCACTCCATGAAAGGAAGACTAGGCAATCATATTTCTGTAAAGATTTATGGCCTTGGAAACCCAAAGGGGTTTGCAACAAGTTAGAGTTGAGTCATTGGTGGTGAGTTTAATACTTAAGAGTGGGCACTGGTGGTTTAGTGGCAGAACTCTTGCCTTTATGCAGGAGACTCAAGTTCAGTTTCTAGCCAATGCATCTCCTAGGCAACACTATCACCCATCTGTCATTGGAGGCTTGTGTATTGCCCGGATGCTGAACAGATTGCAATGGGTCCTCCAGACTATGACTGACGAGGAAGAAAGGCCTGGTGATCTATTTCCAAACCTCCACCAGTGAAAACCCTATGGATCACAATGGTCGAATCCTGAACCACAGGAACGAACGGGAGGCAGTTTGTTCTGTTGTACACGAGGTCACTGCAAGTCAGAGGCTGACTCGACAGCAGCTAACAAGAACCACCACCATATTTAAGAAAAATGAGCAGGGGCAGGAATGGGGAAGAGTCTGTGAGGCAAGGTAGACATTCTCTTGGGTCTTGAAGAATTAAGGAGTAGGAATTCCAAGTGAAGGGAACAATGTGAGAGAAAATGAAAATCCAAGGAAAACACAGGGCATGAGTGAGGAACAGAGAATGATTCACTTTACCTGGAACACAGAGTGCATAAAGAATCATGACACTGGAAGGCATATTAGAAAGGCAAGTGAGGACCAGACTATGGACACTGTAGTTGTTGAAGCTTAGACAAGGATATGGGCTTTATCATGTTCATGGAGAGAAACCATCATCTTTCTTTCTTTTTTTAAAATTTTTCCTGTTCACATTAGAGTCATGATGAGACTGATGATAACGCTTCGATAATATTAATCTGACAACAAAAGTAAGTAGGATTAGAAGGGGAAGCAGGTAAGTGGTTACTGCTATGCTCCATGTGTGAGGTAATGGTGTCTCTGGTTAAGGCAATGGCCATAGCCATAGAGGAGAGTGCAGATAAGGAATTATTATGGTAGAAGTAGTAGTACCAGGCAGTTATGTGGGTTGGGATGTCAAGGAGATAGATAGGGCTACAGGTATAAGCAGGAGACTGGACTACATTAGTAAAAGGGAAACCATATTTGGGGCAAAAAAAAAAAAAAAAAAAAAACCCACCTCTGACATCTGAACCTACTAAGTTGGAAACATTTCAGATTCATTAATCTGACAGTTTACAATGCACGGGCTATGGTGACACACAGTGGAATGAGGACTGGCCAACTAGAAAAAGGGAAGCAGTGATTCTCAAGCTAACACAGAGGATTTGTCTTTTATTACCACAGTGTTCTTCAGCGGCTCTACCTCAGGGCCAACAACAATCCCAACAGCATCTAATTTCCCAAGCTAAATTAAGTGATAAAACTGTATTTTTAAAGCTCTATCGATCTTGGTACCACATCTCATATACAGAGATTAAACAAGCCGTGGGTATTGACTCAACAACCTAGATGAGAGCCCTGTTTATCCAAAGATTTTCACATGAGAATCAGGAAAACACTTCCCAATTAAAAAATAACATGGTTTTAAATGTTTAATGGGAGAGGCCTTTCTACCAGTTTGCAGTTAATACTAGAATTAATGGCTCCACCCATTACACAAGCAAGATCTTACTGAGATATCGATCAGCTAGCTCTGTTGTATCTAAGGCAATTAGGGTAAAAGGAAGCATTTAATTTTCTAGTCTAAAGTAAAGAAGATTTAAGATATTATGATCTTAATATTCAGCTAAAAGCATTAAATATTACTGGGCACTTTTTGTGAGTATACAATAATCCTTGTCCATAGTTTTTGAAAATACTTTTTTCTTAAAAAAAAAAAAAAAGATAAAGTCTGTCAATCTACCAGAAGAAACAGGTGCTACGCTTTGTAGGCAATACACTTCCAAAAATGCAAAGCAGTAAACAATTAATCACAAAGTCTGATGCTGTGACCCCAATGAACAGAAAGTGCCAAATAATACACACACACACACACACACACTCTCTCTCTCTCTCTCTCTATCTATCTATCTAAAAGGTTCACTGTCCTGTCCAGAAGGAACTTCTTGAATCTATCATGTTCTTGTTTACTGGTTGATTTCCTGAAGCTCTTCTGATAACTCTGTTCCCTTACTAGTTACACTCACATGAAGTAGTTGTTTCATATAAATTTATATTATTTAAAAATACATACTGTAAATTTTAGGGCAAGCACTAAATCAACTCTACAAAAATGTATAAATGATACACTAAAAGCAAATACAAAATGGAACTGTAAAAAATGTGCAATTAAAACTAGAAAAGATAAGAAAAAAAGAATAAAGGATAAATGTAAGAGAGAGATTGAAAAAAAAGCTCCAAAGATTATAGACTTTAACTGTATCAATAATCACTTTAAATATGAATGGTTTAAGCTTACCTATTAAAATACAGAGACTATCAGAGTACATTTAAAAAAACAAGACAATTACATGTTGTCTACAAGAAATTCAGTTTAAAGACTCAGCTAAATAATTTGGAAAATAAAAGCAAGAATGGCAGCCTAACCTGAAGAATGGCACTGAATTACACATGAAGAAACTGTCCAAATGCTGTACCTCTGGCTGTGTATGCTTTCACCAAAATCAAACAGAAATAATTTAAAAAAAGTAATGCAATGGAGAAAGATGAATCCTGCTACCACTGATCAAAAGAAAGCTGGAGGAGCTATCTGAAGACAAAGTAGACTTCAGAACAAGGAGTAAAAACAGACACTACAAAACAATAAAAGGCTCAGCTGTACAAGAAGACAATATCCTAAACGTGTATGCACCTAACAACAGGGCATCAAAATACATGAGGCAAAAACTGATGGAAATGAAAAGGAGAGGAATCCACAATTATAGTTACAGATTTGAATTACAGGTATATTCCAAGGCATAAAGGAAAAACAACAGGCAGCTGTTTTTCTATGGCTCTAGGGGGGATCTTAAAAAGTGGCCAAAGTATTAATTCAAAAACATTTTGAGTTAGTAAACATAAACCCAAAGGTACATGAGAACACATTGTCTACCTCTGCAACACTGAGTACTGGGAGCCCTGTTGCACACTGTTAAAGCGCTCAGCCGCTGAAAGGTTGGTGGCTCGAACTCCCCAGCCACTACACAGAAGAAAGGTGACAGTCTGTTTTTATAAAGATTTACTGCCTCAGGAACCCTATGAAGCAGTTCTACTCTCATCCTATAGGGTCGCCATGAGTCAGAACTGACTCAACGGCAGGGGAACAATGACAACAAACTCTATGTAATTATTCATTTAGAGATTTTTCTTCTTTATCAGACTTTGACATATGGAGAACAGTTTGATTTTGCTAAGCTTGGCATACCCAATACCTAGAGAGATTCTTGACTTGAAATAAACACTCAATGACTACCTACTGGATGTCTAAATCTGAACTGTATTATAAATTATGTTCCTTGACATTGAACTGTACAAGTAAGTGACTCTTTTCTTAAAAATACAAAGTAAGTGTTATATCTATATAGTATAGAAAATTTTGGTTGCACAATCATTTTCAGTATTATCAAACCATCACCTGATTTAATAATACAGTGGAAAAAATTAGTGTGTGCATGTGGGAATTATTCACAGGCCAAGGCATCATGCCCCTCTACTATTTATGAACTCTGCTTATTTACTAATTTGTAATGATCTACAAATTAGAAATGCAAAGTACATGATAGGGACAGAATCCAGAAATTAACATAAGTAGATTCATGGAAAGATGAATAACACATTTATATATATATTATAGAGATATACTACTTAATGAACACATGAATTTTAAAAGGTCTGAATTCTGTCACTTTAAATTATATATCAGGGCATAGGTAAATAATTTATGCTTCCAAAATAAGCAAACAAAATGCAAATATAGAAGGAATACATTATTTGATAAACAAGAGAGTCTACAGATGAAAGATATGGCACAAACATGAGATTTTATACAATCTTTCATATGCATGGCTAGAATGATACCTAAAGAAAAAATATCTTATTACTCTGTCATCTCTTTAGTATCTATAATTTATTAATCATTTTCATACATTTCTATCTGGATGGGGTAGAGAACAAAATTTGAAATTTCAGCTACTTTCATAAAACCAGCACCACATCTTTATGAAAAGTTATTCTGCACTGAGAAATAATACCTGTTTAATATAAATTGCCAAGATGATTTTCATCTTATTATTCAGGGCATGCTCCACATATGCCCAAGGGGCACAAATCTGAGGTCATAAAATAGGGCACATGGGGACAATTACCTACCGGATAAAAAGTACTAACTAATATTCTTCTCCTTCTATCAAATACATCTTTCAAAGGTTCTTTCAGACACCATTATTTGACTTATTAAAATTCAATTTCATTCAACATTTCAAGCAAAGTAATCATAGGAAGTGAAGTAACCTTCATAGACTTACAAACACTTGATGTTTGCTTTATGAGTCAGACAGAGAAAGGGGCAAAATCACAGACCACTTACTTACCTGACATGCATTGTAAAGGAGCTGGTGCTCTAGTTTTTTAATCCCCAGAATTTGCTGAAACATTTCATAGAGTTGTTCCTTGCTCAGAATAAGTTCGGAGACAGCGCTTAGGGCCATTCTACTTGACTGCTTGCACAAATCCTCTTCACCTCGGTAAATGGCATCATATTTGGCTATCCATGAGCTCAGCACTGTCTCTTTGCTCAAGCCATCGATTTCTGGCAAACTCCGCACGCGTTTTTCTATATTTTTCTTAAACACCTCTCTGAAGTCATTAGCTGAACATCCTCCACTCTGAACCATTCTGGCCACTCGGTCGCTCTTTAGAAAAACCTGGGTGGAGGGGAAAGTGATCTACAATTAGGCATGGTCATTAATATCATTTGCATGTTGCATTCCAGTCAGTTTAATGGCACCAAATTCTCTATTCTACAATGATTCAAAGTGTTTTATAGCATGGTAACTAATGACATAACGGAGGCCCCAATCACCTCTCTAACATGCAGGAATATTCAGGAGGCTCAGCAGGCAATGTTGGAAGGCCTTGACCTACATGCCTCCCACCTGAAGGACACGGATATCTCTGCCACTGAATCCTTTATGAGTTGGTTAACAAGGTATTAAGCCAGTCAAGTCAGTACCCATCAAGTTGATTCTGATTCATGGTGACTCCATGTGTATCAGAGTACAAATGGGCTCCACAGGGCTTTCAATGGTTGGTTTTTTCATAAGTAGTCACCCAGTCTTTCTTCTGAGGGATCGCTGGATGGACCCTAACCGCCAACATTTTGGACAGCAGCCAAGCACGTTACCTGTTTACACCACCGAGGGTAATGTTTTTGTTATTTGCCATCGAGTCGGCCCCGACTCATAGCGACCCCTCCTTGGGTTTCCGAGGCAGTATCACTACGAAGTAGGATTGCCCAACCTTCCTTCTGAGGAGTGGCTGGTGGTTTGAACTGCCAGCCTTCTGGTTAGCAGTCAAGTGCCTTAGGCACTATGCTACCAGAGTAATAAAAGATGTGAAATGAACTTCTCTACTATGTCGTGTTGATGCTGTCATGGGAACTCAGTGTATCAACAGAGTCACCGATGAGTGGATGTCTTCTCCCACAATAAGACCTCACACTCTCATAGGGCTTCGGTGCTCAGAGCTTGTCACATGATCCCCTTCAGTCCCCAGAACCACCCTGGGCCTTTTTGATTATCATTCTTTTTCACAGATTCAGTGATTTAGACTACGACTGGACCAAAGGCACAGGATTATAGGAGAGTAGAGACCAAATCGTGGCCTTTGGATTTCAAAAGCAACATCGTTTCACTTACTCATGTGGTTCCTTCTCCTCCTCCCTCCCCTAAAGTTCACCTCTGGCTGCCATACACCCCGCTGGGTGCTGGCCAACACCTGTGGAATTAACAGTCAGTGACCTTCTTGGGAAAATGCCGCTGAATACATAACCAATTCATCATAGGGGTTAGGAAGCTAACATTAGGAAACTAAAATGTACTATGTACGCTCTGTTTTCTCTATACTTCAGGGTGTTTTACTGCAAATGGGTCCTCTACCTGAGTACCACCAACTGCCACCCCTTCCACCCACCTGCTCAGTTTATATGCCAAAGACGTCACTGAGTATCATAACAAAGTCACGGGGAACTAATAGCAATACTGAAATGTGATGATGACATCCAGACATTATAGATGCAAAGAGGCAAGTCTGCTCAGCTGTGCAAACAACACTTCAAATACACTTATTGTTCACATGTTGCTGCTGATCTGAAGAAACCATGCATCGCTTCTTTGATTAAAAAGGATTTTGATAATGGTGAGAAAAAAATCACCCACTTGCCAAATAATTGAGGCTATCTATGAGATGGGTCCTGGGAAGGCTGCCAGCATGTGCTCAGCCAGGAAAACATTGAGAAAGTATAAGAGCTCCACTCAGCAAAGACGCACGTTTCTCCTTAATAATGCCAAATAAAACATTGTCTATTAATTTCCATAATTTCTCCTGTCCTTGGAGAAAAAGTCCTATAGTTGTTTAAAGCTATGTAAGTGCTATCAATCCATGAAGCTATGAAACAGTGATAAATTTGGCCTTACCAGATAGCAAATAATATCCAGTTTTCTTGTGTCAAAACCAGTATTTCTTAGTGAGTTCCCTGCTCAAAGCCAGTCAATGGCTTCCCTGCTGGTACTGTGTCAGTCTAATCATCCACCCAAATCATCTGCCTCAACTTACGTCTCCAGCCTTCTCTGCCACTGCTCCCAGGATCACACTTTCGGTTCCAACAAAGGGTAAAACTTGCTCAGCCCTCAACCCTCTCCATATGTTCCCTCCCCCACCACGTCATCCATTTCATGCAGTAAGTAGTCACCAAGGCAAACTTGGGGCTGTGCGGTACTCAGTGCTGGGACTAGACTGGGAAGCCAAGTGACAAGGGTTTGCTGCCTTCACAAAGCTTACCTTGGCAGAAACAATTACATAATTGTCCAAACAAATGTAATCTGCAGCTTGATAAACATGACTGAGAGTATCTGGTGCCATGATAGTCTGAAACAAGGCTTTGAATGTAATTGGGAGGTCCCTGAAGTTTCCCTGAGGAGGTGAGGGGAGAGCTGGAGGAATCAGCTTGCAAAGGAGAGGAGGCAGCAGCCCAGCAGGTGGACGGCACACAGCCAGTAGACATGGACCTGAGGACGGACAGGACAGCAGGAGGAGGAAAGAGGGATTTATAAGCCCTAGAAGTGAGTTGGGTTTTCATTCCAAGAGTCTGCAGTGCCGTCAAAACATTGACATCAGGGAGCCACATGATAAACACTACCTGGATAACAGCTGAAACTCATCCAAGGACTCCACATGCATCAAATGACCCTCACACCACATAATGTGGACACTGGTATCTTTATTTTAAGGAGTCCTGGTGGCAAAATGGTTAAGCACTTGGCCGCCACCCCAGCAGCTGCTCTACAGAACAAACCTACTGATTGGATTTTGTCAAGATTGCAGCCTAGGAAACCCTATGGGGCACTTCGACTCCATCCTTTGGGTTTGTATTTGTGTTGGAATCAATCTGACGAAACACAACAAATATCCTCACGTTAAAGGTAAAGAATGGAAGTAGAGAGACGTGAAGACACACCCAGGGTCTTACAGCCGGAACATGGAGAGGCAAGATTTAAACACAGACACCCCTGCCTTTACCACCAGGCAGTCTAACCTGAGGATGTATCCGGTCATGTATCAATTTAGAGCTCCTTAAACTGCTGGGAGCCCTGATGGCATAGTGTCTAAGGCATTTGACTGCTAATCAGAAGGCTGGCAGTTCAAACCCACCAGCCACTCCTTGGAAGACAGGGCAATCTACTTCTGTAGTGATGCCACCTCAGAAACCCAAGGAGGGGTTGCTATGAGTTGGATCTGACTGACAGCAGTGAGTTTGGTTTGGTTTAAACTGAGCTGGGGAGGCGTGGGAGGAATGGAGAGCATTTAGCAAGGTAGAATGCACTCTGCCTCCTCGCTGCAGCAGAGTGTGATGCCATTTCTTTCTTCTGAGCCCCATTAGCACTTCTCCCCATCTCTGAAGGCACTAAACACACCTGGCCTCACTCTTCTGCCTAGAATGACAACCTTCCTGAGAGCAAGGAAATGTCAGCAGTGCCTTAAAGCCTCTGTACTGTCTAGTATCGTTGTTGTTGTTATGTGCCGTCGAGTCGGACTTGACTCATAGTGACTCCTCCTTGGGTTTCCGAGGCAGTATCACTATGGAAGTAGATTGCCCCATATTCCTTCCGAGGAGTGGCTGCTAGTATCATGAGATGGTCAAATTTTAAAGGAAGGCAGTAGTCTTTGGACTAGTTACAGACGCTGAAAGTCATTTAACCTAAAGGCTTATCTTCTGACCAGTGTGAGATCAACTTTTCAGTGAGTCCAGGTAAATATGATAATAATAATAATAATTTTATATATATATATATATATATATATGAAATATAAGGACCACCAAGTACATTTTCATATAGCTAAATTTATTCAGTATTTCAGTATTATAAATTATCTGTGTGACAAGGCACTTCATCTATAACACAACGTTAGTAGTAGTAAACAATGGGTTTACTCTCTTTGTTGTAGTTGTTAATAATCTTTCTTGGCAAAAAAGGGAAAAGGCTGTATATACTTGACCTTTTTTGATTTAGTGATCCATGAAACCTAAAGGTTTGGAAGCCACTGATTTCAATGATCCCACTGCTTGACTTATCAAATGTGAAGAGATTGCAACTTAACACTGACAGTAAACAATGTCTTTCATTTGAAAAAAAAAATAAATAAATTTAGGTAAAGGATACTTCTAGATTTTTTTTTCTTCTGTAATCGAGGAAACAGATACTCTTAAAAGACCCTGTCTTATAACTAAACTTCATCCCTCATAACAAACGCAAAACTCAGTGCAAATGGAAAACTTCCACACTGCCAGAGTGTTCTTGCTCTGTCTGTGGCAGGAATAGAGATAACTCTACTTCCAAATGAATGTAAATGTGATTGGAAAAGTATAAACTATTAAAAACAAAAAAGAAAAGAGAAAGTGTGCATGCATACATACAATGTTCCCATTACTTTATCAATAAAATCAAATTGTTTTTAAAGCTTTTTTCTTCTAAGATGAGCTGACAGTAAGTACATCATTTAAACTTCCTTTGCAGGTATTTTCCAACTCACTACTTACCTTACATTTCCCTAAGGTGACCGATTATAAATTGTCCATAACCCTCTAACTACAGAGTTTGAAGCTCAAGAATTTACCAAACCACTCACTTTGGACACAATTATAAAGGACTTACTGGACCTTAGGTGGGCTACGATCTGTGGAACACTGTGTAACTTGAGACTGAGACTGTGATGGTGAAGAAAGAGTGTGCTATTCATAATGGAAAGGAAGCAATGACACGGTAAGTGCAAATTCCCGAAGAAAAGCTATGCTTGTGTATCCAAAGATACCACCTCTCCCAGCCATCCCTCTGCCCTCCCCTACTCCATTCAAAGTCTCACTGTGTGACAGAAAAGTCTGAAAGCTCCACAGCTGAGCTACCTTATTCTGCCTAATTTATGAAGGAAAGATTTTTTTTTCTCTTATTATAAGGAAATGAAAAATAAAATTAAAAAATTTAGTGAACTTTTTGGACTCTTTTAATATCTAATGTTCAGTAAGCCCTTAAGATTATTCACTTTAATCATAGGCAGCAAACCAGATGCCTCACAGTTTTACAATATTCTACCTCAAATTGTGTAATTCTGTTCACTTCACCCTTCCCTTCACTCCTGCAGGACTCTCTTCCCTTAACTACCTTCAACTTCCATCAATTCTCCTTTACTTTTAGCACAGGTAAGGTGTGGAGATCTTCCAAGTTCAGCTGGGAAATAATGCAGTAATAATTGGAGGTGAATCAGAAAATCTGAGAATTTAAGCTGAGAGATTCTGAACTTTTCTGGGTCAATTACCTCATTTGGAGGACTAAGGGTGCTATCTTTTTTTTTAAATACAATTTTGTGAGAATTACATGAGAAATTATATATGAAATTTTAAATCAGTGCTTCTCAAACTGTGACCCTTGGACCATTGCCAGTACTCAAACTGCTACCTGTCCCTCAACAAGTACAAAGTTAGAAACTTCTAAAGTGATTTGCCATCACCATGACATCCAAAAACATCTCTCTTCAACCTTTTCTTATGAAAATTTTCAAACATACAAAAAAATTTATAGCAAATAGATATATAATTCTACAACTGACATTTCACTCTACTTGCTGGATCACATATCTATCCATCAATCCAACCTATTCTTTGTTAGCATTTCAGAGTAAGTCAAACATGTGATCTTGTATTTTGCAAAACATCATTCAAGGTGGACTGGAAAGCAATAAATGCTGGTTCTTCACCACAGGCAGTAAGTCTCAAAGAAGTTTTCTTTCAAAATGGGTGATGCACTAATGTTGACACACAGATTGGGAGAAAAGATATTTTAAAAAACAAAACCACCACTATTTTCCTCATTTCTACTGGGATCCCAGGATACCTCTCAGATCCTAAATTTATAAAACATGAATCCTGAGGATAGCAAGTTCTTTACTCTGGATAAGCTGAGAGCGTACAGCAGAGAAACAAAGTTCTAAAATGAAAATGGGAGGAAAAAAAGGTAAACTCTGGAAAGCAAATTAATCTTAAAGCAAACATTCTGTGAAATCACAGAAGAATGAATGCAAAACTTGTTGACTATGTAAAAGCTTCCTAAATATTTGTTGAATAAGTTTCTTTGTTTATATGTTGTAGCTATCCATTTTCCCACCAGATGGCAACTATGGTGAAATAACAATGTTAATGTTTTTTAATCTCAGAATCTGATTTGCAGGATTGTCGGGGGATCAAAGGTATAAATTCAAGCACCTTTCCAAAGCTTGAATTCCTTCACCACCTCCACCGCCATAAAAATGTCACCCAAACAGTATAGAACTCCTTTAAGGAAGAGACACTCAACAATAACTTGTTTATGGACATGGCAACCTACCGGAAAGCTCTGTGTATCCAGGCGGAAACTCTGGTTCTCTCACTCATTCTAAGCACTGGAATAACAAAGAAAAGCTAAATTCTTTCCAAGGTCATTCTTTAAGTACTTGCTGGCAGCTGATGCTGTCTTCTGCCTTCCAGATTAAACACTCTTCAAATGACAAAACCCCCTACTATCTGGAAGCTCTCCTTCACACACCACCTTTTTCTGAATAGGTTCTAGACCGGGCACCGTTTAGCCGCTCAGCACCTTTGGATTTTTCCCAAATGTTTCTCTTCTTAGTGAAGCCTCCCCTATTCAAAATTGCATCCCTCCTTCCTGTAGCTCCTCATCCTGTTCTCGGTTTTATTTTCCTTCAGAGCATTCATCACCATTTAACAAGCTACATATTGATTTTATCATCTTTTTCTCCCACTAGAAAGGGAGGTCCATAAGGACCAGGTATTTTGTATGAGTCACCACTGTTTTCCAGGGCAATAAATATTTGTTGAATGAATGAATGAACCAAGCAATCAGGACTTTGAATTGGTTCTTCCTGGTTCAGCCACAGCCAAAAATATGACATGAGACTGGACTTGAATTTGTAAAGTGTGGTATACCAGGGCAATAACCAGAATGGGGAAAATTATGGCTCTTCTAGAAGCTTAATCTCCCTCTTAGAAAACAAGGGCAGCATACACATCACTGAGCAACCAAATCTCGTTTGGCACTGTCAGAAACAACAGTGCCCGGCTCAAAGATGGTAACCAGCCACTCACTTTGAGTGTGTTGTTCTCCATAGTTCTGGCAATAATCCAGTCTCCTGCATTGGGCCCCTGAAAGGACTCACTAAGCCTCTTCCAAGTCTCCCATTCCATGGCTTTGATTTGTAATTTTTCCATTCCAGTTATCATTCTGGTACCCCCACATTTTACAAATTCAAATTAGTTCTGATTTAGCTGCATTGGCCATTCCTGAATTGGTTCTAACAGGTTTGAAGACCTACAATCAACCAATGAGTGAACCTACTTGATAACACCTCAGTATCCAGGAGAAGAGAACAGTAATCTAGTAACAAAGCAATGATGCTATTAATGCAAAACATGCCATTCACCTTCAGATGGCCCACTTAACATGCCCAACAGTTCACCTTGCACCTATTCTCAACTATGTTTTTACAGAGTCAAAACTGTGTTTCCTTCCACTCACTATTTATGAAGCTGGCTTTATGGATCTAGTCTTCACAACTGACATGATTGCTTTCTGAATTTCATCTCTGGCCCACTTTTTCAGTATGCCAAGATCTTATTACTTGTGTGTTGTTGTTGTTGTTGTTATGTGCTGTCGAGTCGGACCCGACTCATAGCGACACCTCCTTGGGTTTCCGAGGCAGTATCACAATAGAAGTAGATTGCCCCATCTTCCTTCCGAGGAGTGGCCGGTGGGTTTGAATCACCAGCCTTCTGGTTAGCAGTCAAGTGCCTTAAACACTACGTTACCAGAGCTCCCTATTATTTGTGTAGTGCTATAAAATTTGTAATTTCTTTCATTTATACTATTTCCATCTGATTACAACTGTCTGAGGCGTCCATAGCTAAAAATGAACCAACTCTCTAAGACAACACAGGTTCTCCAACTTGAGTATGCATTCATCAGCTGGGGACTTGTTCAAAGAGATGCTTGACTGTGTGGGGCTGCAGTGATGTCTGAGAATTTGCATTTCTAGCCAGTTCCCAAGTGATGCTGATACTGCTGGACTGAGGACCACAGTTTAGAACCACTGCTCTGAAACACAACATGGTTTGTTATGTTCTATCTTTCAATAGGAAACTGGCTTCTTATGCCTAAATGTTTCAGGGAATTATAAAAAAAATATGTTTTGCCCCTCTCAAACTTCAGGAAAAAGGCAGTAAGTGTCACTGGCTAATTAATTCATTATTACACAAGTCAACTACCAGAATCAATAACTCCTAAATGGAAGCATCCAATCCTACAGCTCTGTTTTCTTTTCTGCTCCATCAGACACATCCCACCCATAAGCTCACACGTGTACCCTTCACCTTTCCTAATTACCAATCTAGAAATGCCTACACATGGGTTGGGACAGAACAAGGTATCCTGAAGGATATCAAAAATGAAGAAACAGCATGCTGGACTGAAAAGGAGAAGGTATACATCTTCCTTCAACTTTGAATAGCAGAGTTTTGAAGATAAACTGAGACAGTGTGGTGATTTAACAGGTGTGAGAAGAACAGAGAGATTATGACCCAAATATTTTCATAAGATGAAAATGAATTAAACGGAAAGAAGCAGAGGATGAAAGTGGCAAAGTGATTAACATGAGGACTCTGGTACAGCCTCTTTGACGGTGGTTCCCAGTGCTGATGCATATTGGAATTACCTAGGCAACTACTTTTAATTGTGGTAAATATATATGTAAATCATTCAGCATTTCAGCGTTCCTCACATATATAATTCAGTGACATTAGTTATGTTTATCATGTTGTTCAATCATCATCATTATTCATTTCTAAAGTTCCTGCAGTGTAGTAAATTACTTTGTGTGGCTTTTCCAAGGTGGGATTTTCCATGAGCAACTGAGGAGCTCCTGATTGCTGAAGGTGTCCACCTGGAGTATTTCTGTTGGGAGTGGCCCAAAACAATGTTCTGGGAGGTGCCCACTCTCTCTCAGGTGCTTAGAGTTCTGATGCCATAATTGGCTAGTTTGACCACCCTGCGGGCTCTAAAGGAGACCTCCTAGAGGCAGAACTCTCTCAGACTGCTGGTCAAGGAAGACTTGCGCTGAAAGAGACACGGGCTCCTGAGACACGCGTTGCTGGCAAA
This sequence comes from Orycteropus afer afer, assembly GCF_000298275.1. Classification (NCBI taxonomy): domain Eukaryota; kingdom Metazoa; phylum Chordata; class Mammalia; order Tubulidentata; family Orycteropodidae; genus Orycteropus; species Orycteropus afer. The sequence goes on along the minus strand of NW_006921946.1, from coordinate 43,498 downwards.
GAAACGCAAGAGACAAGCATTGCTAAGTGAGACACTGAAGGACCAGCATTTCTGGGAAAGAGACTGTGAGAGACTCTTGGCTGAGGGACGGTGGGCTGGGAGAGAGACTGAGCGTTCTTCCTCAACTTGAGTTGTAGCCTGGTGCTTCCCTAATAAACCCTGTAATCTGTGAGTTCTGTGTGGCCACTGCAGTGAATTATCAAACCCAGGAGAGAGGTGGTGGGTGCTTTGGGAGGAACGGTTGGTAAAAGGGCTGGAGGGAGGCAGCATGTTTGGCCTTGCAGTAATAGGCCTTGGTTTACTGTTGGTAATCCTGCCTTCCCCTTGTAGGGTTAGAGGAGGTCAGAACATGGGGTCTCCTTGTAGTTTTTGCAGTTCCCCATCACCCTTAACGGAAACTCATTGTCCTCTGAGCAGTGAGTCTCCCCACTTCTCCCTTCTGATTCTAATAACCACTAACAAGCAATGGTCTCTAAAAATACTGATGCCTGTGACCCACCCTGGGGTCCTGGATGCAGCTTGAGCACTGAGCTTTTTAAAACTTGCCTAGGTGACTCTAATGTGTCACCAAGGTAAAGAATATAGAAAGGTATCAAGAAATAAAGGACTTTTTTTTTTTTAAGTAGAGGTCTAGGTGAAATTGAATAGTAATCATTTTCAATAAACTGGCCATCATGTTTTAGAGCTTGTGTAATTAATGGCCGTTTGGGAGTGGAAATTTTAAAGAGCAGATAGTGAGGGTGATTCAGGGTAGACAAACGGTATTGTATCAAGTCTCAAACTCACTGCCAGTGAGTTGATGCTGACTCACAGCGACCCCTCCTTGGGTTTCCGAGGCAGTAGCTCTACAGAAGTAGATTACCCAACCTTCCTTCCAAGGAGTTGCTGGTGGGTTTGAACCACCAGGCTTCTGGTTAGCAGTCAAGTGCCTTGGGCACTATGCCAGCAGAGCTCCCAAGCAAGTCCAGGAGGTAAGGAGTCAGTAGCATTTGGTAGAGTAAGGCGAAAATGGCTTACAATTGGCTCTAGCTTGAAACCAGAAGAGAAGGCACAGGCTGGGCTCAACGGAGGTGAGGGAAACTCTGCTTGGAATGAGAACAAAGAAAAACCTGAAGAAGCAGTAGAGACAAAGGCTCAAGTGAGTTCAGATTGGGATTCTGAGAAGGATGCTACAAACTGGGACACTTGCAGACAGAACTTGATGTGTGGCAACAACTGTATGCTGCCAAAACAGAAATGGTTATGGATGTAAAGCAGTTTTGAAATCATGGTGACCTTGCAATAAACAATGACTAAAATGTACCTCAGCAGCAGACATCACCAGACAGAGAATGTGGGGAAGCAGCAAGTATTCCACCACTAACCTTGGGAAGAGGTGGTCTAAACAGTGCTGCAGCTGTCAACAGGGAAGGTTTTTGTGCAGAGAATGTGGGGAAGCAACTCCAACACCTCTGAGCAGGAAGTAGCTTAGTTCTTGCTGCAAAGCTGAGGTGCATTAGAGGAAGTTCTGTTAGAAAACTAGGTGTGTATTTTAAAGTATTTCTGTGCTAGTAACTATAATAAACAATAATCCTTAGCTTTCATCATTAAGCACTAAACTTTAAAGGAAATGCAGAGCCAAAGGAACAAATTTATTTAAAAAAAAAAAAAGGTGCTCAGAGTACACAATGGCATGGGAGCACGGAGCAGCCTCTCTAGATGACTCGCTCAAAGCACTGGCACACGCAGGCTTCCTCTTTGTACCGCCACCCTTCCCCAAACTCTCATCCTTTTTCCCATGTCAATTCTGCACGTTGCTTCAAAAAACCAGTGAGTGTAGAAGGGGAAAGCCCACGAAGGGTACACTCAGCTTAAATCCCTTTTCAGAAAAGTCAGATTCCTAGATTGCTATAGCCCCTGACATGCTAACAGGACTGCAAATAATGACTGGCCAGCATCTCTCTATAGGACATTGGCTTTGTAATAGTTCTGTGTAGCAAGGGGCTGCATAGCTAGGGTAGATGATTCCCTGTACAGCATCACTCTGTCAGGGGTAGGTGCTTTAGAGCAGTTTTCACTCTAGTAAATAGTAAATCTAATTCATGCCAGTAATAAAAAAAGGAAGGCTTAGTTTTTACAGGAACATCAAACCCCTACTGAACAGAGAAGAGGGGGGAGAGAGAGAAATTTCATTACCAGAGAAGGCAAAATCCTGTAAAGAAACCAAGGAAACCCATTACAACATAGGTATTAGGGACAAAATAATTCACAATATATTCCCATGTCATTGTGACAAAATGTATTTGTATCACTAAGTACACAAAGAAAATGGTGTAGCCAACAGGATAGGTAAAAATCGACTACAATGAATAATACCTAACATTTGACATAGCAGTGCTATTTCCATGTCCTGGTTATTAGACCCAGAGTAAAAGTGGTTTATTGATCTGTTTACAACAGTCTAAACACTGGGATTAAAACTGCTGCTTTGTTCTGACATATAAGAAACAGCTATGGAAGCACTTAGTCCACTGCCTGGGAAGCACTCAGCAGTGAAAGTCCCAAGTGCACTGTTTGACCCTTCCCTCCCCTCTTGTTACAGACTGAATTGAGGTCCCAAAGAGCTATGCTGAAGTCCTAACTGCTGTATTTGTGCCCCTCGCCTTGTTTTGGGAAACAGGGTCTTTATTTGACGATATTAGCAGTTAAATGAGACCAGAGTAGGGTGGTCCTAACGTTGATCCCTTTAAGCGATAAAGAAGAGGATGGGCATGGGGACAAGGTCATGGTGGTGGTGGTGGTGGGGGTGTACTGATATACATGAGTATCTATCTCCAAGTCAAGAAATAACAAAAGATACCAGGGACATCGAAGCTGGCAGAAACAAGAAAAGATCTTTCCCCAGAGCAGGCAGAGCAAGCACGGCCCTACTGATGCTTGGAATTAGAACTTGCATCTTCCAGACCTTCAAGAAAATAAATTTCTGTTCTTTAAAGTCACCCACTTTGTGGTATTTTGTTATGGCAGTCTTAAGAAACTAACATATCCCTCAAATATATATATATATATATAT
>NW_006921946.1:39367-40346 GCF_000298275.1 Orycteropus afer afer | reverse complement strand
AGGGTGCAAAGGAGGAACTGAAAGAAAGGGAAGGCATTGTCAGTATAAAGAGCAATGAACAAACAGCTACAATGTCAGGTCTATCACAGGGCCTACTCCACGCAAATTTTCTAACAGTGCTCAGAGCTGCAATGATCCTTGAACCCCTGGGTCTGGGAACCACCAACACTACCAGGTGATTAGTTTCTATGGCTCCAAGGCTCCCTTGGGCAACCACTGGAAACTACTGTAGCCACTCCCATGAGCTGCCAGCAGCAGAGAGGCCAAAAGTAGCCAGTCTAACAATGCCGTTTATCCTGGCTTGGGTGACAATCCTCTTAATGGTGGAACTCATAGGTCCTCAGTGTCCTGCCTCTTCAATGTGGTCCTCAGCTGTCAGGGAATGACTTTATTCTCCCAAGGTAAACTCTTTAAAGAACCCCAACCCTGCGAAATCCTCTGCAGGCTTGGTGCTATACAGTTCTTTCACAGATCACCTCATCAAAACCTCCCCAGGGTTGGGTGTTCCAAACAGCCTGTGGCAGCGTGGTGCCTAAGGCATTTGACTACTAACCAGAAGGCTAGTGGTTCAAAGCCACCAGCTTCTCCTCAGAAGGAAGATTGGGCAATCCACTTCCATAGAGATACTGCCTCGGAAACCCAAAGAGGGGTTGCTATGAGTCGGGTCTGACTTGACGACACATAACAACGACAACAACATATATATATATATATATATATATATATATATATATATGTATGTGTGTGTGTATGTGTATATACACATATATTCTAATCACCCCTTAATGAACACTCATTGGAAACTTCTCAAACTAAGACAACAAGCACACAGTGTTAAATATTAAATTACAAGAGGCATCCTACGATAAAAGTATGTATGTGCTAATTTCTTACACAGGAGCAGCAAACCAGGCCTAAGGTTGACAATGATGAGAAAAGGAAAGGAAGAGGAGAAAATGAACGAAAATAAGAAACCCAT
>NW_006921946.1:35555-39267 GCF_000298275.1 Orycteropus afer afer | reverse complement strand
CCAACCTTCCTTCCGAGGAGTGGCTGGTGGGTTTGAACCGCCAGCCTTCTGGTTAGCAGTCAAGTGCCTTAGGCACTATGCTACCAGAGCTCCTAGAGATACCGCCTAGGAAACCCAAGCAGGGTTGGGTATAAATCGGATCTGTACTAAAGAAGGCATCACCTGCCCCTGGTCATCTGCCCATTTTTTGCTGTGCCATGATTCTCCTCAGCCTTGGATGAGTGCTCCTCTTCCTTAATTGGTTTTCCTGGGAGGACTTTTTATTTATTTGCCTGTCCATTGAGAGCCAAGCATTATCTCCTGCCTGTCTCTGAATTCAAGTACTTTTGCACACATCAACTTGCAAAACTCTTCTGGTGGCATAGTTTCTAAGGTATTTGACTGCTAACCAGAAGGTTGGCAGTTCAAACCCATCAGCCACTCCAAGGAAGGAAGACTGAGCAAGCAATCTACTTCCATAAAGATTTATCGCCTCAGAAACCCAAAGGGGGTTGCTATGAGATGGAACCAACCAGATAGCAGTGAGTTTGGGTTTTGGTTTGGAGGCCTTTCTCCAGGGTTGCTCAACAATTCAAACCCCAGCACTGGCGCTGGAGAGTTGAAAGCTCCCCCAAAAACAATGCATGCTAAACTGAAATAATGCATTCTGGGTTAAGATCAGAATCTAGTCTTTTGTCAGAGTAATTTAAGATGAAATTTTTCAGCATGTATTTCTCAATAGTTCGTAGGACTGAGGTAAAAGGTCTCATTTTTATGGATTAACACATCATAGTTACATTATGACAAAGGTCTTTATCACTATCCATTTATTCATTTATTCAACAAATTTGAGTGCCAGATGCAATGACAGGCCCTGGGAAGCCAGTGAACAAAACATAATCCCAAAACATTACAATGATTTCTAATACTGTGCTACTTATCTCAAATACACTGGCAAATTTTACAATTTTTTATTTAATGCTAAAATAAAATTGGGAAGAGGGGAGAACATATTGAAATCAACAGACCATGGCTAAATATCAGGGTTCTTTATCATTTGAATATTTCTTTGTATGAAGAACATGGAACAATTATGATAAGCAATACTGGTCAATGAAATATGTATTGTTTACTTAAAAACGAGCTGGTATTCTACTTTTAATATTTCTGCCATGATGCAGACTCAGATCACATAAAATGTACTAACTGCTTGAACAGAGCAATTACAGTGTGTACAGCGAAGACTTTCATGCCAAGAATGTACAAACACATCACATGATTCCAAAACTAATATATTATACCACAAGTAAAATACAAAAGACAAGTTTTACTCTTTGTAGCACATAAAGTATAACTTACCTTTTTCAAACTTAATGGATAGCTTCTGTATTACAACCAATATACAATTATATTAATTTTCTTACCAAAACAGAGTCCAATATATGTACAAAAACACTGAAAGAAAAAAGGTTGGTCCTTGGTGTTTACACATATGTGTACATAGAAATAAACATATATACATTCACAGGTGTGACACACCTTGACAAAATACTAATTTAGAAAAAGTCAAAAAAATTTTAAATCCTGCCAGGCCTTTTTCTCTATCTCTGTCTCTGAGGCTTGATAAAGAACCTAGAAAATTATGAAACAAACAAGAAAGGACACAAAAACCACATTTCAAACAGACAAACTGCTTGTCAGTATTTGGGCCTGATTTGACAAACAGGTTTAATCTACTGCCTCAAAAGTCATGCTGTCTAGGTGAAGAATGAAACTCTTCTACTGGAGTCAGCTGGCTGCTGTTCTGAGACCTGGGCTGCTCTTGCACCTGGGTCACTTTATCTGCTCTCCTTGGAGGAGGAAGTTCATTACCTGTCCCCTGATCATTAGGTGACAGGGTACCAGACAATTCATTTGCCATTAGAACCTGCAAAGATTCTGCTCCATCTTCAATATCTGCTTGAATTCCCAGAGCTTTAAGAATGTCACATTTGCACATGGGGCATGTCCCATGAGCTAGAATCCAAGGGTCAATGCAATTCTTGTGGAAAAAATGTTTACAAGTCAGAACACGAACTGTATCATTAGGCTTATAGAGTTCAAAGCAAACTACACAGCTGTCTCCATTTGGAGTTATTACCTCGTCCCCCTCTTTTAACACCTGGACTTGCAGCTGGCCAAATGCTTTCTTGAGATCTCTTGTTAATCGCTGCCATCTCCTGTTCTGAATCCTTGCTACCCAAAATCTTCGAATATAATAAAAGACCAAATAGGCTAAGGTTGCGGTTGTGACAATAACGAAAGAGACAAAGTAGTGATTCATCCAAATGATGCGTTTTCGCCCCACTTCGATCACAGCTGTGACATGAACACCTTTTTGAATTAAGTGGAAAATTTCGGTGCCTTTTAAGTTGCCAATCATCACCACCACGATGTCTTCAAATGCCTGATGAGACATGGGAAAAACCTGATTGCCAGTTCCTGGAAAGTTATAGATGATGACACCGCTGGCTCCTTTCTCAGCTGCCACCTTAATTTTCTGTGTGAATGTACAACCTCCCCGCTCAATAAGTGCAAGCCATGTCTCTGCGCCCTTTGACCGGCTGAAGCGGGTACTGGGGTTACATGCATTTTGGGACTTTCCCTCTGGTGGCACGATAACGCCCGCCACTCTCTTCAAAGTGGAGCTTCTTCCAAACACTCCAGACTCCCCCAGCTCAGACAACATGCGATTCCCGACATGGAAGGATATGTTCATGTAAGCAGTCCACACAGCGCCGGCTCTGCAACAGTTCTGACTAAGAAGCCAGAGAATACTGAACTTCACAAGCCAGGAAGATGCATCATTGTTCCTCCCAGTGCCAACCTTGGGTAGATTCATCTCTTTCTTCGCCTTGTGACTTAAGAACCAAGCCAACCAAAAGAGGTGGCTCCCACATCTGTTGACAGTTCAATATAAAATGATAAAAGGGAAAAAATCTTCTGGGTGAACACAAGTTCCACGGCCCTCCAGCATGTTTTTGTAAGTTCTTAACGATGTCTTATGAGTTTCAGATGTTTCATTAGAGAGACGAAAGAGAAACTTTAGATTGAAAAGAAACATCACATCCCTACTGTATCTCTAAATGCTGCTCACTGTTGGGTGATGCAATTATGACATAAAAGACAACACAGCCAATCACACAAGACCTTACAGCATGCTCTGAATTTATTGCCTTGAATGTTTTAAATGTTGTTAAGGGTGATTTCTATATTGTAATAAGATGAATTCAATTACTGAGCTACATATAATGTTAGGTATCATGTTGCCTTAAAAATGAAATGTAATTTTCATTTATAAATATAAAATTCATACATTATATATTTTTTTAAAGTCTGAAAGCAAATATTAAGAGAGCTGCGTAGTTATTTTTCTTCCCTATGAGTGAAGAAAATATTTTCAACAAAATAGGCTTTTTAAAAACATGATAATTTATACTTTGGCGAGTAGCGACTTGGATCTTAAAAGCCTGCAAGCAGCCATCTAGATGCAATGATGTATCATCCAGCACAAAGAAGAATGAAGAAAACCAAAGATTCATGGAAAGAATTAGTCCTAGCGACTGGTACACCATGCAATCCGCAGCCTATACGACTATGAGACCAGAAGAACTAGATGGTGCTCGACTACCAATGTCAACCACTTGGAGGGGGATCTATGTAGGAGACCCTGGGTAGAGAGGGTGAACAATGT
>NW_006921946.1:24449-35455 GCF_000298275.1 Orycteropus afer afer | reverse complement strand
CCAGGTTTGCTGGTCTGATAAGGGCCTGGTGGAATGACTGAGATTATGGCCCCTAACTGCCCTTCAGGTCTAGAATTGAACCCACACCTGTGGCTTCCAGCCACGCAAAAGTCAGGCATAGGACTTGAACATTTACCTGAGGTAAATACACTCCTGGAGAGAACAATCAAGGGAGAAAGAAGGGCTGTTTATGCAAATGGAGACAGCTCAGGGGGAGGGGTTCATGGAGGGATGGACACAGGGAAGAGGTGACTGTCGGGAGGAAGTGGGAGGGGAGCTGTTGCATTGTGGTGAATTGTGGTCAATGTCATCAGACAGTGTATGTGAACTGCTGTATGGAAAGTGAATTTGCTCTGTAAATTTTCACTCAAATCACAATTTAAAACAAAACAAACAAAAAAAACTACACTCTGAAAACAAAACCAGAAACATGATAATTTAAAAATTAGCAATATGACCAAATGTCACACGACAGTGGTGAACTCAGGTGATAATTTGTTTTTTATAATAGAAATCATCATACTTTATTTAATATAAACTTGTGTTTTTTTTTTTTTTAAATAGCATATCCCACTCAATTTATTTGAACCACACTTTCTCATTCGTATACTGACTATCCATATGGGTGACAGGAGTAAAGACAGAAAAGACTAATGTCCAGAGAAGCTTATTTCTTTGCAGATTCTGAAATCTGTTCCTAATATAATAATGTTTTGAGGGAAGAGGAGGAAAGGTGTAGAGGAAATGATTAAACACAGCAATATTATTGTTAGCTGGCCTTCAGTCAATCCCAACTCACAGAGACCCTGTGCGCAATAGAACTAAGCACTTCCGGGTACTGCGCCATCTCCGAGATTGGTTGAAGGCAGGGCCCTTGTGACCCACAGGGTTTTCACTGGTTGATTTTTCACAAGTAGATCACCAGGCCTTTCTTCCTAATAGTAATCTTCAAAAAGCCAGAATTTTGTCAAATTGATTATGAAGGCAGAAATAATTTATACCTCCAAAATAAGCAAACAAAATGCAAATATGGGAGTATATTATTCAACAAACTATAGAGTCTAAAGATGAAAGATATGGACACGAGATTTTATTCATTTTCATATGCATGTCTAGAATAATACCTAAAGAAAAAACATCTTATGCACTCTGTCATCTCTTTAGAATCTCGTTAGAATACAGTTTAATAATCATCTTCATACATTTCATCTGGATGGGACAGAGAACAAAATTTGAAATTTCAGTTACTTTCATAAAACTCAGAACACTAGAACCATATCTTTATGAAACATTATTCTGCACTGAGAAATACCTGTTTAATATAAACTGTCGAGTTTCTACACCTATCAGATGATTTTCATTTTACTATTTGTGGCATGATCCACATATGCCCAAGAGGCACAAATCTGATGTCAAAATAGGGCACATGGGAACCATTATCTACTAGATACAATATTATTCTTCTGTCAAATAAGTCTTCCAAAGGTTCTTTCAGACATCATCATTTGACTTATTAAAATTCAGTTTCACTCAACATTTCAAGCAAAATGATTATCAGATGTAAGGAGCCTCCAGAGACTTATAAACATTTGATGTTTGCTTACCATATGAGTTGGAAATTAACAGTTTAGCATACTATCCATAAAAGGAGATTTTCAATGAAACAACAAAAATCAACTCTCTTAGCTTCTTGCCGGTACACAGAGAAAGAGGCAGAATAGGGCAAAATATAAACTTGAAAGAGCAACTGAACATATTTTAAGCTGTTATCAAAATTCTCCCAACAGAGAAACACTCACTACCACTGTGAGAAGAAAAGAGAAGCATTTACTAGGGACACTTCTAGAAGAGTAATGTGCCAACATGGCTGATTCACCTTGCTGGGATTTAAGAGCTCTGTTGGCCCAGCACCTAAGGCATCTGACTATTAACCAGAAGTTTGAACCACCAGCCACTCCTCAGAAGGAACCCTGGGCAATCTACTTCCATAGAGATCTTGCCTTGGAAACCTAAGGACGGGTCACTATGAGTCGCAACAAACTCTATGGCAGTGAGTTTGGTTCGGTTTTTAGCAAACAAAAGTGAATGTATGCGATGATACCGTATTTCTAAGCATTTTCAGTCAAGTCCCCCAAACAACTACCATCTAAAATAAATATTTGGATCACATTACTAACCCATGCAGTCAGTAGCTTTAGAAACCAGATTTCCTAAAAATTGTGGTATTTATAAAATTAATCATAGAGAATTAAATTAAGATCTAATCCTAGGATGAAGGTCATTGGTCAGAGATGTAACTTAATAGATAACAAAAAGTGAACAAAATATGGAAGCAAAACACAAATTAGGATTTTTTTTAAATAAATTCTGAAATACTGTGACTAATTCACTTACATCAGTGTCATAAACATTGTAATTTGAAGATAAAGGATAATATTGTTTTTAAACTAAAATAACATTCTTATTATGGGAGCTCTGGTAGCATAGTGGCTAAGGCACTTGACTGCTAACCAGACGGCTGGCGGTTCAAACCCACTAGCCACTCCTCGGAAGGAAGGTTGGGCAATCCTACTTCCGTAGTGATACTGCCTCGGAAACCCAAGCAGGGGTCGCTATGAGTCAGGTTTGACTCGATGGCACATAACAACAACAACAACAACAACATTTGTATAAGGGCAAATAAGTGTAACAATTAAAACCAATTAGAAAAACAAGAAGTTCAAATAGATGGGCATGATATGCATTTTTATTTTAAAAACAGACACGAATTCCACCCTTTTTAGTACTTGGGTAGAGAAGATGAAGTTGTATTTTCCCTCCATAAAGTACTGTAAGAGAATTCACCTCTTTTTAACTTTTGGAAAAAACTCGATTTCATCTTGAGAAGACTCTGGGTTTCTTAAGCCTTCAGAATGTCACACTTGCACATGGGGCATGTCCTATGGGCTAAAAGCCAGGGGTCAATACATGCCTCATGGAAGAAATGTTTGCAATTTAAAATACGCACAACATCTTTGGGTTTGTAGATGTCAAAGCAAATAACACAACTCTCTTCATTGGGATCTAGTTCCTTATCGCCTTCTTTGAGCACTCGGAGTTGAAGCTCAGCAATCGCTTTCTTCACATCTGCCTTGATCTGTCTTCGCCGCCTGGTGGAGGAGTTGGGCACTCTAGGTCTCCAGGCACAGTACAGGAAGAGGTAGGCAATGCTGGCAGCCAGGAAGGTAATCAGAGACATGACACAGTGGCTCAGCCAAGGCATGTGCATTCTCCCCACTTCAATTATGATCGTCACAGACACTCCTTTCTGAATCAAGTGCAACAGTTCCAAGCCTTTCAAGTTGCCTATCATCACGGCGACTATGTTATCCGTTCCCTGGTGAGACATGGGAAATACTTTGTTGCCCGTACCTGGATAGTTATAGATGATCACCCCATTTGCTCCCTTCTCAGCTGCCACGTTGATTTTATGTGTAAAGGTACAGCCTCCCCGTTCAATGAGGGCCAGCCACGTCTCTGCCTGCTCAGGCCTGCTGAAATTAGTCATAGGATTACAAGCATTCTGATTCCATGTATCAGGAAGTGCCACCGCACCGGATACCCTTTCCAGAGGCGAGTGATTCCCAAACACTCCACTCTCTCCTAATTTGGATATAATCCGATTTCCTACCTGAAATGTTATATTCAGGTGGGCAGTCCAGATGGCTTTTCCTGTTGAGTCAGGAAGGCTAAGTAGTAGAAAGAGGCTAAGCCGCAAAAGTCGAGATGAAACAGAACTATGAGTAGGAGTAGTTGTAAGTAAGCTCATCCTCCATTTGTGTATTAACAGACACACATGAAAAACAAAACAACATCAATTGTAAAAGAAAATAAAGAGGCTGACTTCAATTGTTGCATGTAAATGGAAAAAGGTCTACGTGGGTCATGGGTATCTTGCTCCATTTAGCATTTTACTTTTGGTAGTTTATCCTTCTTATAATGAATTGTTTCATAACAAGAGCTGTGATTAGTACAATGTTATTTCAAAAACATTATGACTTCTTAATGGGGAAATTTTGACATCAGAGGTAGCTAAGCCAATCCAAGAGTTCATACTAGTATAGTGCATACTGAAATCCTATTGGCCAAAAGTCTACTAGGCATTGACTCATGGTATATAACAATCTGAATAAATTCTAAAACAATAAGTATTTAGATAAGAAATTTTTAAAGCCCTTAGTTTCTTTCTTAGTTCTAGACAATTAGAAAAAGCTACCTAACCACTTCGTGTGGTTTGATTTTCTATCCAAAAGGCAGAGACAGAAATCATTCATGATTAGACAATACACCTGGCCCGTTACCAGCTCGTGTGTATGATCCCATACCACCCAATACGCCATTCTGTGGGAAGCAGGAGCAATACACTGATACTCTCTGCCACCATTAAGTGCTTATCCCAGGCCCAAAGACTCAATACAAGGAAAATGTGTATAAACTTCTTGCATTAACTTGATATACTGGCATCTGACAAAGTGAAATAAAACTGATTCATTGAAATAACTCATGAAAATCTACTACATGCTATTCAAATGCTAAGTGTGGAACATGTAATGCAGAAGGATACAGATACATCCCTGCTTTTATTTTGTTTAATATCTAATGAAAGTAGGTAGTAAATAAATAAATACCCACACACATAACTGCAAATGTGGTAAAAGGCTATGAAGGAAAAGCACAGAATATCAAGTGAAAGAATAAATAAGAAAGGGGTCAAACTTCAGTTAGGCGACCATTTTATATGAGACTTGAAAGATAAATCAAAATTACTTAAAAGTCTAGTTTTAAATATGTATATTCTGAACCACACAGGTAGGCTAAGGATAACTGAAATACGCTACTGGGGTTGGTTGATCAAGTGGTTCGCAAATCCCTGCTTTTCTCCTATTTCTGTCCTGCTTCTTCAAGTAGATTGGGTTGCCCTTTTGTGTCAGTTCCCCTCATGGTGCCAAGGTGGCTAGTGTATGTACTTCCAGGTATCAAATAGTGATAGTATTCAGAGAGTAAAGGAACTTTTTTTTCCCCCTTGCATATCACTTTTTAAGAGCAAGGAATCTCTCCCTACCCTCCCACACCCCATCCTCCCACCTCCTATCCCCTTACCCTCCACTCCCCCCCAAAAAAAACCCCACCAGACTTCCTTCAATGTCTGTTTGGCTAGAATTGTATCAAAAACCTATGCTTAATGGCCTTTCTAGGAGCTCTGGCAGCATAGTGCCTAAAGCACTTGACTGCTAACCAGAAGGCTGGTCAAACCCACCAGCCACTCCTTGGAAGGAAGATGGGGCAATCTACTTCCGTAGTGATACTACCTCAGAAACCCAAGGAGGGGTCGTTATGAGTCAGGTCCGACTCAACGGCACATAACAACAACAACAACAACAATGGACTTTCTGAATCAGAATGTAATCACCGTGACTGACAGATTAAGCAACATTTGTCCTGCAGCGGAGAACCCCTTTGCTGGTTGAGCATATAGTCAAAGAAGGGGTGAAGATAATTTTTCTGCACCAAGTGAAAAATGGTGAGTAGGTAAAGAAAACATAATCGCAGCTTCTAAATGTCCAAAAGAATAATGCATAAACAATCGGCACCACCAACAATCATGTAAGACTCAATACTGTCTGTAAGGTACTGACAGAGCCAGAGTCTATGAGAGGACAGAACACAACCCTGCCCTGAAGAAGTCATCATCCAGGTAAGGAGAAGAGAGTTATACACACACGACATGCATGTATGTATCCTATAACTTCTAGGTTCCAAACTAACATTTCAAGGAAGTTAAAATTATCATTAAATTCAGTGGCACAGGAATCAACTAATATCCATCTCTCGGTTGTCCCTTGATGTCTACTGTTAGAAATGTTCAAACTTCCAAATATCTCTATTGTGAAAAGAAAAACAGCTAAATATATTTACACAGCACTACCCAGATAGCAACTTAAAGATGCAGAGAATTCCAAGAAGGCTTGCATAAATTACCCCACAAATCACATTATCCAGAACTATGAAATTATATGATCTCTAGGAATCCATAAAAAACTCTTAATTTGAATTTAAGCCTGAAAATGACAACTGTATAGGATTTTATGAGGAATTAAGTGCATCATAATGGGATTTGGTGAGGAACAGAACACTGGCTCTAAGTGGTTTACTGAGGACAAAAAAAAAAAAAAAAAGCAAATAATGCTAATGATAAATATTTTCCAAAAGCAGCATCTTTATATTATATAAAACTATACTTTAAAATTTTATTATATTTTGTTGCAAACTGGTAAATCCTCATAAACATTAATGTAGAATTTTTTCCTCAAATTCTCCCATAATCTCTTATTTCTCCTAAATTACTCCCACATATCCTCAGACATAAATGCAACAATTACAGGGAAAAAAATCTTTTTTTAAATACCAATATACTCCTCTCAGTCTTTCAGAATCTAGGAAAGAGAATTCTGAGTATGCTAAACATGGAATATAACACATTTATAAAACAATACATCAGCTTCTGAATCATCTTGACAGTTACATTCTGTAAGAAGACAGGTGACTGAAAAACCAGGGAACAAAAAACGTAGGAATACGAGCACATGGTAAGAGGTCTACTAAATTGGCAACAAGTTTCTAAAGTAGATTCCAACCAGGAAATGTGTGTAGTAGAGGAAGGTGATGGAGTACAAGGGAGAAACACAGGCAGGACAAATACCATCAGAGAGAGAGCTCTTAGCTCATATCTTCAGAGGACTGAGCAGGGGGCAGCTCATCGAGGGGTCCAGACAGGCAGAGTCAGCACAGCAGAAGTAAGGCAACTGTTACAAGGAATGTGATCCTCATGAAGCCTGAGTTTCAGGGGCAAAAAGAAATCAATAGCAGAGAACGGAAACAAAGAGTAGGGACTCTGAAAGTCCAGTTCAAAACGGGACCTAGAGTCAAGTCTTGCTGATAAGCAAAGCCAGAAACTTCCCTGGTAGCATAATAGTTAAGCATTCAGGTGCTAACTAAAAGGTCGGCAGTTCAAACTCACCAGCCACTCTGCAGCCAAAAAGACTTGGCTAAGTGCTTTAATAAAGATTACAGCCTAAGGAACCCTACGGAGCAGTTCTACTCTGTTCTCCACAGTCACTAGGAGTCAGGATCCACTTGACTGCACACAGTAATAACAGGTCTGGGCTATGGGTTGCACAGCTAAGTGCTGGACCAAAAGGTGGATGGTTTGAACCCATCCAGTGGCTCCTCAGAAGGCAGTCTTGCTGATCTCCTTCCCAAAAGGCACAGCTTTGAAAACTCTGTGGAACCGTTCTCCCCTGCACACATGGGGTCCCCATAAGTTACAGTCTACTTGATGGCAACTAACAACAATGGCTAAGGTATGGCTGAACGCAGTATTCAGGAAAAGGAAGATCATCTGTCAAGACAGGAGGAATGAATACAAAAGGGTTCCAGGCAGAGCAGTATGTAGACAGAAAATCCTAAGATTTACTTAGACTTTTCATTCATTATTATTTTTTAACCAATATAACAATGTCCATGATTATTAAAAGTTTTAAACTTAAGTATATTGAAAAAGAACAAGTAGTCCTGGTGATGCAATGATTGAGCACTCACTGATGAAAGGAAGGTCAGTGGTTTGAATCCACCAACCACTCCACAGGAGAAAGAGATGGCAGTCTATTTCGTAAAGACTGCAGGCTTGGAAACTTGGGACAGTTCTATTTTGTCTGATAGAGTCAATATATGAGTCGAAATCAACCAGACAGAATTTTTATAAAAAATTCTGTTGATTACCATTCTGTCTTCTAACTTGGTAGATTGAATGATAGGAAGAAATTGTTATTTTCAAGTTACTGTTAAAGTTACAAAGACTTAGACTTAAATTCTGAACACAGAAGAGACTGTAATTTGTAAAGTTTGATTTATGCTCATTAAGATTGAAGGGATTTGGTCAGTTTCCAAATGCTTCTTTATCTCTGCATTCTGGTATGAGTATTAAATCTATAGGAGAATTAAAGGCTGAACTCGTTATGCAAATTCTAACTCTTCTACAGTCTTACTGAAATGGTCATAATATGAACATAAAACTAAGTAATTAAGTAGACAGATACATCCTTCTTGTTGTTGTTGCTGTTAGGTGCCGCTGACTCGGTTCTAACTCATAAAGATCCTAGGTCCCAAAGAACGCAACACTACCCAGTCCTTCCCTATTGTCACAATGATTGTCATTTTAGAGCCCATTTGTGCAGTCTGTGTGTCAATACATCTCATTTTGGGGATTCCTCTTTTGTGCTGACCCTCTTTACTTTTACACTACCAAGCATGATGTCCTTCTCCAGGGACTTATCTCTCCAGATAACATGTCTATAAGACAAAGTCTCATCAGCCTTGCATCTAAGGAGTACTCTGGTTCTACTTCTTCCAAGATAGATTTGTTTGTTCTCTGGTTGTCCATGGTACATTCAATGTTCTTCACCAACACAAGAATTCAAATACATTAATTCCTCTTCGGTCTTCCTTATCCATTGTCCAGCTTTCACATGCATGTGACCTGGCGGAAAATACCATGGCTTGGGTCAGGTGCACCTTCATCCTTAAAGCGACATCTTTGCTTTTTAACACTTTAAAGAGGTCTTTTGCAGAAGATTTACCCAACGCAAAACATCATTTGATTTCTTGACTGCTGCTTCTACAGGTGTTCATTGTTGATCAAGTAAAATGAAATCCTTAACAACATTAACCTTTTCTCAGCTTATCATGGATGCTGCTTATTGGTCCAGCTGTGAGGATTTTTGTTTTCTTTATATTGAGGTGTAATCTATACCAAAAGATGTAGTCCCTGATCTTCATCATTAAGTGCTCCAAATCATCTTCACTTCTAGCAAGCAAGGTTGTGTCTTTTGCACATCACAGTTCTCAATGAGTCTTCCTCCAAACCTGATGCCATGTTCTTCATATAGCCCAGCTTTCTGAATTATTTGTTTAGCACACAGATTGAATAAATATGGTGAAAGGATACTCTGACACACAGCTTTCCTGATTTTAAACTATATAGTATCTCCTTGTTCTGTTCTAACGACTGCCTCTTAGTCTTTATACATGTGCACAATTAAGTGTTCTGGAATACCCATTTTTCACAAATGTTATCCATAATTTGTTATAATTCACACTTGCAGATGTCTCTGCATAGTCAATAAACCACAGGTAAACATCTTTCTGGTATTCTTTGATTTCAGCCAAGATTCATCTGACACCAGTAATAATATCCTGAATTCCATGTCCTCTTTTGAATCCAGCTTGGTTTTCTAGCTGTTCCCTGTTGATGTAATGCTGCAACTGCAGTTGAATTATTTTCAGCATAATATACCTACATATGATAGTAGTGATACTGTTTGATAATTTCCATATTCCATTGGATCACCTTTCTTTGGAATGGGAATGGACATGGATCTCTCCCAGTCCATTGGTCATTAGCTGTCTTCCAAATTTCTTGGTATAGACAAATGAGCATTTCCTGCACAGCAATATGTTATTCCATGAAGAATATTCCCAGTTACAGTACAGAGAATAATGACATTATCAGTTTAATTCAAACCTCATTGAGAATCTGTATGTGCCATATATTGTGCTAGAAGTTAGGTATTAAAAAGATGAGATTAAGGTTGAATTCCAACCCCCAAGGAAATTAGTAAAGGAGACAATTTGCAGAGGAGCAATATAATACACTGCTCTAAAACTCAGTGGCTTAAAATCATTACAACAGCTTTGATCTCTGATAGAGCAAATTTCACCGATCATTCTTCTTCTTCAGTATGGTCTTGGGTATTCCTAATTTTAGGATTAGCTTATCAAGTAACATAAAACAACAGCAACAAAATGAAACAAAACGTTGTTAAGGCACTATTTTTAATTGCAATGGATTTATTGATTCCATCTAATAGAAACCACACCTTCGTGGTCATGAGTCTTTCCATATGGATATATGGTATTTCTCTCTTCTTCTATTCTTTCAGTAAGGTTTTCTATCTCTCTCTTGGGGCCTTGTAGTATTTGGCTGAATTTGTAAATAAAAGGGTCTTTATGAGTTAATTGTTTTTAAGGATGAACTCTTTTTTTTTTTTAAGACTGTCATTTATGAATAGGTCAATGCTGTTTAATAGAAATGCTACAGATTTCTGTATGCTTAGCTTTTATCCAGCAACACTGCTGTGTTTTATTAAATAGCTTAAGTCTTCTTGAAACTGGGTAGAAAACTTGCCATCTACAAATAAGTATATTTTTTCCTTCATGATTTCAATGGTTCCCTTTTGTTTTTCTTGTTGCATTGACTAGAACTTCCAATATAATACTAAATGTTAGAGGTAGTGGCAGGCATCCTTGCCTCATTTCTGATTTTCAATGGAAAGCTTTCAAATCTTTATTATTAACTCTGACATTTTCTGCAAATGTCTGATTCATACTCAAAATATTTCTTTCCAGTGTTAGTAAGCTGAGAGTTTTTATTCTTTTGTTGTTGTTGTTATGTGCCATCGAGTCAGACCCAACTCACAGTGACCCCTCCTTGGGTTTCTGAAGTGGTACCACTACAGAAGTAGATTGCCCAACCTTCCTTCCAGGGAGTGGCTGGTGGGTTTGAACCACCAGCTTTCTAGTTAGCAGTCGAGTGGCTTAGGCATTATCCTTTATTCTTAATAGATGTTAAATTTTAATAAATGCCACTTCTGCATCTATCAAAATCATCATTTTTTTCTCTTTAATCTCAATGATTTTGCTAGAAGTAATAATAGCTTTTCCAATATTGAATCATTCACATACTCATGAGATAAAAAATTCATAATGATGCTGCAGTGTAGTAAATTACTTAGTGTGGCTTTTCTACCCATATGTCTTTGTAAACTCCAAGGTGGGATTTTCTATGAGCAACTCAGGAGCTCCTGATTGCTGAAGCTATCCACCTGGGTTATTTCTGTTGGGCGTGGCAC
>NW_006921946.1:21926-23409 GCF_000298275.1 Orycteropus afer afer | reverse complement strand
ACAGAGCAAATTCACTTTCCATAAAGCAGTTCACATACACTTTGTCTCATGACATTGACTACAATTTACCACAATGCAACAGCTCCCTTCCCCTTTCCTCTCTATAATTACCTCTTCCCTGTGTCTATCCCTCCATGTACTTACTCCTACCCCCTAAGCTCTCTCCCTGTGCATAAACACCCCTTCTTTCTCCCATGATTGTTATTTCCAAAGAGTGTATCTACCTCAGGTAAATGCTTAACTCATATGCCTGTCTTTTGTTTGGCTGGAAGCCACAAGTGTGGGTTCAATTCCAGACCTGAAGGCAGCTAGGGGCCATAGTTTCAGGGGTTCCACCAGGCTCTATCAGACCAGCAAACCTGGTCCTCCCCTCCTTTTTTAAAATTTCCAAATGATTTTGAGTTTTGTTCTACATTGTTCTCCCTCTCTATCCAGGATCTCTTACATAGATCTCCCTCCGAGTAGTTGACAATGGTAGCTGGGCAACATCTAGGTCTTCTGGTCTCATAGTCATACAGGCTGTGGACTACTGCATGGTGTACCAGTCACTAGGACTAACTGTTTCCATGAATCTTTGGTTTTCTTCATTCTTTGCTTTGGACGAGGAGAGACCCTTCATTGCATCTGGATGGCTGCTTGCAAGCTTTTAAGATCCCAGTCGCTACTCACCAAAGTAGGAGGTAGAACAATGTTTTGTGTAGTATGTTACGCCAGATGATCTTGATGTCCCCTGTAATTATGGTCCTGAGCCCACAGGCTCAACTACTCACTCCTTCTGGGTAAGCTGGCTGTGACCAAGTGACTACAACCTTGTCCCTTGTCAGCTCTACTATAAACCTGGGAATTCTTACAGAACATAAAAATACACTTGTAGAAACATTGTCTGTCTGCCAACCCTATACATGGCCTTGGGTACACTCCCTGCTTCACAGACATACCTAATAGTTCAGCCTATCCACCTGTATACCCATGTTTGCCTTCACTGAAAATGCAGTACTGTATGTACAAAAGGGTTCATCTTTGTTGTCTGCACCTCCCATGAACCTCTCTATGTCTTCCTTTTCCTCATTGCTTCCATATTGATCACTCACATTTGGTACATTGCCCTTCACCAAATCAATACTTGTCTCTACCTATCTAACAGGGTTCCCTTCCCCACCCCCCTCCCAGTAACCAACAAAGAAAATTTCCTTCCACATACAGTATTTCCTTGACTTTTACAATAACAGACTAATATTTGTCTTCTGTGATTGACTTATTTCACTCAGCATAATGTCCTCCAAGTTCATCCACCTTATGTGGTGTTTTGCAGATTCTACATTATTCTTTAGGGTTGCATACTATTCCATTGTGTGTATGGACCATAGTTTGGTTATCCATTCCTCAGCTGATGGACACCTAGGTTGTTTCCATCTTTTGGCTATTGTAAATAGTGCTGCAATGAACATGGGTGTGCATATGTCTGTTCTTGTCATGGCTCTCA
>NW_006921946.1:18819-21280 GCF_000298275.1 Orycteropus afer afer | reverse complement strand
TCCAGTTTTGCCAGCACCATTTATTAAACAAACATTCTGTTCCGCATTTAATGGATTTTGGGCCGTTGTCAAAGATCATCTGACCATAGGTTGGTGGATCTATTTCTGGGTTCTCAATTGTATTCCACTGGTCTATGTGTCTGTCATTGTACCAATACCAGGCAGTTTTGACTACTGTGGCTGTATAGTAGGTTTTGAGATTCGGCAGTGTGACACCTCCTATTTTGTTCTTCTTCTTCAACAGTGTTTTGCTATCCAAGCTCTCTTTCCTTTCCATATAAACTTAGTGATTGGTTTTTCTGTATCCTTAAAAAATGTTGATGGGATCTGAATTGGGATTGCATTGAATGTATAGATTGCTTTGGGTAAAACTGACATTTTCACAATGTTCAATCTTCCCATCCACAAGCATGGGATGTTCTTCTATTGATGCAGATCTCTTATGGTTTCTTGAAGTAGTTTTTTTATAGTTTTTTTGTAGAGGTCTTTTGTGTCCCTGGTAAGATTTATTCCCAAGTATTTTATTTTTTTGGTAGCCATTGTAAATGGTGTTGATTTCCTTATTTCTTTTTCAGCAATCCCTTTGTGGGTATACAGGAAGCCACCTGATTTTTGGACGTTGATCCTGTATCCTGCCACGATGCTAAATCTCTCAGTTAGTTTCAGTGGATTTTTGACTGAGTCTCTTGGGTTTTCTAGATATAGGATCATATCATCAGCAAGTAAGGATAGTCTGACTTCTTCCTTACCAATTTGGATGCCTTTGATTTCCCTTTCCTACCTTATGGCCCTGGCTAGGACTTCCAGTACAATGTTGAATAGAAGTGGTCATAGAGGACATCCTTGTCTGGTTCCTGTTCGCAAGGGGAATGGTTTTAGTCTCTCTCCATTGAGAATAATTGTGGCTGTTGGTTTTTTGCATAGATGCCCTTTATTATGTTGAGGATTGTCTCTTCTATTCCTATTTTGCTGAAAGGTTTGATCAGGGATGGGTGTTGGATTTTATCAAATGGCTTTCTTTTCTGCATCAATTGATGTGATCATGTGGTTCTTCTTTGTTTTATTGATGTGGTGGATGACACTGATGGTTTTTCTAATGTTGAACCATCCTTGCATACCTGCTATGAACCCCACTTGTTCATAATGAATGATTTTCTTGATGTTGGAGTCTATTGACTAGGATTTTGTTGAAAATTTTTGCATCTATATTCATGAGGGACATTGGTCTATAATTTTCCTTTTGAGTGATGTCTTTGTCTAGTTTTAGTATCAAGGTTATGCATGCTTCATAAAATGAGTTAGGGAGGGTTCCATCCTTTTTTGTGTTTTGGAATAGTTTGAGTAGGATAGGTGTCAGTTCTTCTGTGAATGTTAGGTAGAATTCTCTGGTGAAACCGTCTGGGACAGGAGTTTATTTTCTTGCTAATTTTTGGATGTCTGTTCAATTTCTTCTTTTGTTATGGATCTGTTCAACTTTTCCACTTCAGTCTGTGTTAGTTTAGGTAGGTGGTGTGCTTCTAGAAATCTGTCCATTTCTTCCATATTTTCAAATTTGTTGGAGTACAGTTCTTCATGTTGTTGTTATGTGACCTTGAGTTGGACCTGACTCATAGTGACCTCTCCTTGGGTTTCCGAGGCGGTATCACTACAGAAGTAGATTGCCCAACCTTCCTTCTGAGGAGCGGCTGGTGGGTTTGAACCGTCAGCCTTCTGGTTAGCAGTCAAGTGTCTTAGGCACTAGTATCCTGATATCATCCTTTTTATTTCAATTGGTTCTGTTGTGATGTCACCCATTTCATTTCTTATTCATATTATTTGTATTCTCTCCATCTTTTCCTTTGTTAAATTTGCCAGTGGTTTGTCAATTTTATTAATCTTTTCAAAAAACTAACTTCTGGTCTTGTTCATTTTTTCTATTGTCTTTATGTTTTCTGTTTCACTGATTTCTGCTCAAATCTTGATTATTTACTTTCTTCTTGTGACTGTAAGCTTTTCTTGCTGTTCTTTTTCTAACTGTTGGAGATGTTAATTTAAATTGTTGGTTTTGGCTCTTTCTTCTTTATTGATGTATGCTTTTATTACTACAAATTGGCCTCTGATTACTGCTCTTGCTGTGTCCCAAAGATTTTGGTATGCTGTGTTTTCATTCTTGTTTGATTTAAGGAATTTTTGAATTTCAATTTTTATTTCTTCTCTTATCCAGTCTTTCTTAAGGAAGGCGTCGTTCACTTTCATGTGTTTACTCTTTTTTTTCATTCATCTTCCTAATGTTGATTTTTAATTTGATAGCATTATGATCTGAGAAGATGCTTTGCAGTTATTTCAATGTTTTTAAATTTATGAAGGCTTGCTTTATGGCCTAACATATATAGTCTATCATGGAAAATGTTCCATGTGCACTGGAAAAGAATATATATCGTGCTGTTGTTGGGTGAAGTGCTCTGCAGATGCCTATAAGGTC
>NW_006921946.1:2201-15199 GCF_000298275.1 Orycteropus afer afer | reverse complement strand
TTTCAGTCCTGGAAGGGGTTTCTCTCATGGACCATGACTTTCCTGCCTTGATGGACCCAAAGCCTATCTGCTTGCCCGAAATGCAAAAAGCCAAACAGTCATTTTTTTCTCTTCAGGTCCTCCCTTCAAATGCAAATCTTCCCTTCCCTCAGTACTGGGTGGGGCTCAGGTTTTCTACCTAAGCTCCTAGTACTCTCTACACAGAGGGCTTAAAACAAAAGCCTGTGTTTCTGCTGGGCAAATTCTATTTCCCCTTTTTAACATTTCCAATCATGTATTGGCTGAAGGTGGACTTACACACTCTGTTACCCACATAACCCATAATCGTTTCTAATGTGCAAGCAGGTAAGAGAACATTCAATAGTCATAGTAAATTCAGATAAACACATAATCCAAAACACATAATCCTTTTAAAGACATTCCAGGTTCATCTTTTCACCTTGATTACCATCCCATTCTATGTATATGGCCTTGGGCCTTTGGCTGGGTGTAACCAAAAGCCCTAGCCTCTGGACCAATTATCCCCCTTAAAAGGCAATACCAAAGAAAGTAAACATTTAAGAATCCAAAGTTTCACTTCCTAGACCCCTTCCTTCTTTCTTTTACAAAGTCTGGTGCTTCTATGAGTCTGGAGCCACTGCAACGAATCTCACTTCTGACACCAACTGCAAAAACGGCAAGGAGGCCACATGTTCTGACCTCCTCTAATCCCACAAGAGAAAGGCAGAATCACCATCAATAGTGCAAGGCCTATTCCTACAAGGCCAGCCATGCTGCCTCCCTCCAGCCCTTTCACCAACCGTTCCTCTCAAAGCACCCACCACCTCTCTCCTGGTTCAATAATTTGCTGCAGTGGCCACACAGAATTCACGGATTACGGGGTTTATTAGGGAAGTACAAGGCCACAACTCAAGTTCAGGAAGAACGCTCAGTCTCTCTCCCAGTCCACGTCCCTCAGCCAACAGTCTCTCACAGTCTCTTTCCCAGCAGTGCTGGTCCCTCGGTGTTTCACTCAGCAATGCGTGTCTCTTGCATCTCTTTTCCAGCAGCATGTGTCTCTTTCAGGGGTGCATGTCTCTTTCGGCAGCACGTCTTCCTCAGCCAGCAGTCAGAGAGAGTTCTGCCTCTCGGAGGCCTCCTTTAGAGCTGGCAGGGTGGTCAAACTAGCCAATTATGGCATCAGAACTCTAAGCACCTGAGAGAGAGTGGGCACCTTCCAGAACATTGTATTGTGCCACGCCCAACAGAAATACTCCAGGTGGACAACTTCAGCAATCAGGAGCTCCTCAGTTGCTCACAGAAAATCCCACCTTGGAGTTTACAAAGACTTACGGGTAGAAAAGCCACACTAAGTAATCTACTACACCACACTAAGTAAACCCCTTGGTTTTAGCCTGGCCAAGATGTTAATCAGTCTATGGCAGTAGACCTAAATCTATGACCTGTGAACCTAAATACTTTCATGCAGAGGCTACTATTGGCACTAAGAATTTATAGATTCTAGGTGGTGGTGAAGACTTCATCTATGTCTATAGTCTCTTTTTGGAGAATGACATGTGAGACACTGTTTCCTTCTTTGCAATGGTGACTCATCAGGTTTTATTTGAGATTCTTGATGCCTTCTCTTATATACTAAAAAAAAAAAAAAAAAAAAATCAAATCTGTTGTCATCAGGTTGATTCCAACTCATAGTGACTCTACAGGACAGAGCACCACTGCCCCACAGGGTTTCCAAGGCTGCATTTTTATAGAAGCAGACTGCCTTACCTTTCTCCTGTGCAGCAGCTGGCAGCTTTGAACTGCCGACTTTTCTATTAGCAGCTGAGCACTTAACCAATTGTGACCCCAGGCCCCTCTCTATCATATAAAAAACCTCTTTATTTCCCATTTAATCCTACCAGTTACTGCATATGAGTTCTCTCCAGTGACATGATAACACTCTTTGTGAGCTAACATTATCAGACCAATCACTGTCTCTAGTTAGGATTGGTTACCTATTATAATCTGCCTCCTAGAGCAGGCTTCTCCCTCCAGAGCCAACCTGGTCGGGAGATGACTTGAGCTCATGAACATGCCTACAATTACAAGATTAGTTCCTTTATAATTCACATGGGATTTCTGTGCCTTGTAATAAAAGCAATTAATATTGTTCTACTCTTGCCTAAAAGACAAGAAAATATTCTCTCTTTCCTACACCTATAACTAGGACAATGCCAGGCATACCAAGGCTGAATTCCAGGGTCACGTATGTGGGCTCACCTGCAGCCCAAGTTGAGGTTCATGATCCTTTGAGTAAAGTCTGGAATGTATAGTACTGCCTCTGAAAAAGAACTACTTTCCCATGAGCAAAAGCCAGGTGTATTCTGCTGTGGTCAAAATTCTCCATGGTGTCAAGCTTAAAGCCCCTTACATGATCCACAGCAGACAAAAAGCAAACTGCAAATTTGCAGCTACAGTGCCACTGGGGCTTAAAATCACCCACTTTGACTCTAACAGAAATACCAATTACCTAGATTTTGCTCCTTCCATTTTTATTAAGGATCCTAAAATTTTATCCACAATTTCATACCAAAAAAAAAAATCTGAATTTCTTTATTTTCCTTCCCTCTGTAAGTTTACAGCAAACTCATTTGGGGGGCAAAACCTGACCTAAACTAATGTGAGTTTACTTATAATCTATTTATTTACTCCATGTGACTATTCAAACGTATTACTACAGAAATACTCCTTTTATGCCAAGAACCTGCTCCAGACCCCATGAAGGTATTATCTAACATATGGTATATGGACTGTGTTACTTTTCTAAAATCTGAAACATTCAGAGTTCTGAAATAAGGGATAGTGGACTTTAATGTCTGGTCCACATACCCCAAAGCTGCAAGCCAATGCAAAAAGGAATGGTCCAACCTCCGTGGACAAACCAAGACCCCCAGCACTGCCAGAGCAGGCAACTTCTATGAACACCCTCAGGTGACGGTAAGGAGACTTCCTGTAAGCAGCAGGCTCCAAAGAGAAAGGGAGACATGCGTGGTTTCTCTTTCCAATGTCATCTATCAGGTAACTCAGTGGGAGAGGGTTCAAAGGTCGAGGGGGTCTGGACCACTGACTGTTCTAAACCAATGGTTGGTAGGGAGCAGAGGAATCACAGTCACCAATGATTTGTAAATAAGAAAACAGAATCCAAAAGACTTAAAATGGGGTTTTGCCTCTATTTGGAATGTGAACATGTCATTCGATCTACTAGATCAGAAGATAAAATTTCAAATGTGGACAATCACTGGAACATGTGTATCTCATATGTAATTTTCAATATACCAACAAATATTGCCAGTTATAGGAACTTTACAATGACTCAAATGGCAAAACAAATACTCCTTTTGTAGTGCAAATAATCTTTCTTAATATATCAATTCTGTACTTTCATACTTTTGAATTTAGAGTATGACTGACCCCACAGCTCATTTTCAACATATTTTGCACACCTGCCACTTATGTTATCATTTTGAGTTAATTTCCCAAATAGACGTGTTAGAACCCAATTAAGAAGTTTTCTCCTCTCATCAGTTTGGTCTTACCAAATAAGCAATGATGACAGGTATTTTATAGAAATGCTTAGATAATCTGGCAACCTTAAAAATGTGTAAATTGAGGGTACAAAGACATTAAAAAACAGACTACAAATAATTGTTGGTGTTAAATTTTTTCAGAATATTTTGAATAAACAAAAACATTATGTGGATAAGTCAATGTAGAAAATTTACAGGAATTATGACATATTGGCATTTAAAAAAAAATTAAAAATAGCAGAACCCTGGTACTTGTGAATGTGATCTTTTCTGAAAATAGGGGTTGTGCAGGTGTAATCATTTAAGTTAAGACGAGGTTGTACTGGAGTTCCAATATGGCTAATGTTTTTATAAAAAGAGCAGAAGAGATGCAGATACAGAGATACAGAGGCAGACAACCATAGGAAGACTGAGGCAGATCTGGAGTTATGTCGATACAAGCCCAGAAACTCCTAGGGGTTACCAGAAGCTGGAAGAGACAAGGATGGTTCTTCTCTTATAGCCTGAAGGGGGAACACGGCGCTGGCAACACCTTGATTTTAGACTCCTAACCTCCAGAACTGTGAGCAAATAAATTTCTGTTGTTATTATAAACCACCCAGTTGGTTTATAATATATGGTGTATGGACTGAGTTACTTTTCTAAAACCTGAAACATTCAGAATTCTGAAATAAGGGACAGTGGACCTGTAATACTTACTCTTAATGTCTGGTCCACATACACCAAAGCTGCAAGCCAATCCAAAAAGGAATGGTCCAACCTCCGTGGACAAACCAAGACCCCCAGCACTGCCAGAGCAGGCAACTTCTATGAACACCCTCAGCAGACGGTATTTTGTAATGGCATTCTAGGACACTAACAAGAACAGAATTGATCAAACAGGATCACATAAACGCCTTCATAAACAGCATTACAATAAAGACTTAAGGCAAGGGACAGAGAAATAAAAGCAATAACTACTGACCGCCTCTCCAAGATAAGTGTGCATGGGTGCAAGCCCCCAGCGCCCAGCTGGTTTGGGATAACAGTACATGGAAACACTGAGATGAACCTGTTTCTCAGTCAGCATCTTCCTGACAAATCTGTGTCACTGTGGACTCTTTCTTGGATTATGAATGCTGCATTTATGGTAATTATCACTTGTCTCCTGTTATTTCATTAATAAAACTGTCAGGGAATGCTACCTTCTGCCCTTATATGTGCATACAATTTTGCAAAAGTAAAAGGAAAGCCAAGGTGTAAATCCCTCCATGTCATATGGACTTGGCCCCTCTCTGACCCACTGATAGGTGTGGGCAAGCCAGAGTTTGCAGGTGTGAACATAAGTGACCAACACCAGGAGTAGCCACCAAGGGTTCTGCGGGGCCAGCCTGACAGAGGCAAGGATCCCTGGAAGGAGAGCGACCCAGAAGTTTCCACATGCAGCCTCTCCTCTCTGTTCCCTCGCTGTGTACCTTCGTGTCAATTCCAACTCCTAACAACCCTGTAAGAGGGAGCAGAACTGCCCCATAGGTCCAGGCTATAATCTTCAGGACAGCAGACGGTCACGTGTTTCTCCCACAGAGCTAGAGTGTGGGTCTGAACTGCTGACCTTTTGGTTAGCAGGTGAGAACTTAACCAATGCATCATCAGGGCTCCTTCCTCTGCTCCCTAGATCACTCAAATCACCTACTTCCTCGGACTATTCTTCTGCTAAGGAAAGTACAAGGGGCCATTTTCATGCCATACCCACCACTGTGAGTGCACTAGAGCATGCGATGAAGACAATTTAGAAAATAAAGGCATATTGGACAGAGAAAGAGGGACGGCTGGTCTGGTTTTTTCCTTCACAACATGTACAGCACAGGAGTTAAGTATATTTAATAGTTCACGTCTAGAAGGGTCCTTCACATCACTCCATAAATCACCACTGTTTTAACACCATCTGCCCATGCTGTACCATCAGACGTGCATATCATGTTATAAGAAAAGTAGAATATAAGCTAGAATTAGAATTAAATTCCTCTATGTGACACAGAAATTTTCAAACAGAGAACTCAGCAGTCAGGCTAAAATCTCAGCAGTATAGAAAGGATTAAATATATTTCAAGTGACTGGAGAAAAAAAAAATCACAGAAGTAGAAGATCATCTCTTACTACTTCATCAAAATCTTGGAGATTAAAGACCATTGGAGGTAAAAAAAAAAAAAAAAAATTCTTTCTTTGCAACCACTTCTTGTGATTTAAAAAATAAAAGCACATACAAATCATCTCAAAGTGCTAAGACCTTGCTCGAAAATCAGAGTTCTTACAACAGAAAACTACAACTACTAAAATAATGTTTCCTAAATATTATATCTTCATGAAATATCTTGTGGTCCTCTAATTTCGGAGCTGGTTACTCCAATCCCACATAATTGGTGGTGGTGGTGTTGTTATGTGCCGTAGAGTCAGACCCGACATAGCGACCCCTCCCTTAGGTTTCCGAGGCAGTATCACTATGGAAGTAGATTGCCCCATCTTCCTTCCGAGGAGTGGCTGGTGGGTTTGAACCACCAGCCTTCTGGTTAGCAGTCAAGTGCCTTAGGCACTACGCTACCAGAGCTCCCCACATAATTGGTAGACACTGGAATGTTGGCTGAGTAGAAACAAAGAAAAGATGGTTGTTACACTAAAGTGCCACCTGGGCTGAATGAATCATTCTAGAGAAAATGGTTTTAAAGACAATAATTTTAAGCCACAGTGAAAATACAGTATCATTAAATTAAGTAACACTGTTATAACTTCTAATTTTGATTTGAGAGGACATACCAAACATTTGAAAACAATTAAAAGTACATAAAAACATTATTAATGTTGTTAAAATATACACCTACTCTTCACTTATCAATATGTTTAGATTCCAAAGACCAGGTCACTATGCAAAAATCAGCATTACGCACAAATGGAAGATGACCATATCCGGTCACAGTATGGAAGATGACTGCATCATTACATAACGGCCAAACTGCTGAGACTCCTGGCCCAGTCAGGTTGACATATAATCTCAACTATCCCAGCCAGTGCTACTCTCCTCTCACACTTTGGCTTTTATTACTGTTAGACATACATCATTAAAGTGCAAAACAGGTAATAGGTTTTTTACTATTGTCACAAGTGCAAGATGTCAGATAATGAGATAGTCGATAAGTGAAGATTAGGTATCTATCCTTATATCTATCTTCAAAGTAAACAAAGCTTAAGGTATTACATAAGCACATGGGATGATATGTCATAGAGGTATATATATATATATGCAGGAGAATGTTTTGGATCTTCAGTATACTCCTAAAAAGTAATCCATCTCTCACAATGTACCTGAAAGCAAATCAACCAGACTTTGATAACGGGATGCTTATTTATTTATCTATTTTAACTGAATGTTTATAAAATTACTGCCACGCATATAATCACACCTAATCATAGTGCCTAAAGCATTTGGCTGCTAACTAGAAGGCTGGCCTGGTTCAAAACCATAAGCCACTCCTTGGAAAGAAGACAGGCAATCTACTTCTATAGACAAACCCAAGGAGGGGTTGCTATGAGTGGAATCAACTCGACATTTTTTTTCTTTCTTTCTTTTGAAGAGACAGCAAGTAGAATTCATTGTTACTATGATGAATGCTATTTGGCTTACCCATATGAAAATGCCTTCTTTGGTAGGTCAAAAATGGTCAAATATTGGTTGCTTCATATGGTTCACCCTAAAAGTCACCATCTGAACCTGTGCTAAACAAGTTATCATGTTTAATCTTGTTTAATTTACACAGCTTCATGAGAAGCACAGGTAATATCCATTTCTATGGGAATTCTATGGATCGCAACAGCCCAATCCACAACTGATCCTGGAGATGACCCCAGACCGAGAAGCATTTCACTCTGCTTTGCACTGGTGGCTGTGACTCACAGAGCTATATCAAAGGCAGTTAACAACGACACGTACATAATGTTTCGATTTTGAGGTAGGTGCCGCACGCTGAAGCCCTCTAAGTTTGCTCAACACAAAAAGAAAATTTTAAAAGAATGACATTGCCTCAATTGGTACCTCACGCCAAGCTGGTAAAATAGGCCAGAGCAATTAAAAAAATGAACTGCTTACACACCTGTCTTTCCCAGTAGACTGTGGCTCTTATGAGGACAGGGAACTTGTCTTTCTCATCCTTATATTCCCAGGTCACAAGACAGTAGCTGAATAGGTACTTAAGTCAATGTTTATTTAACTGAGGAAGTGTTTAACTCAAATAAATTGATTACTTAATTTAGACCTGTAAGTTCAGTAGAAGGAGCTCTGGTGGCATAGTGGATAAGGGACTCAACTGCTAACGGGAAGGTCAGCTGTTCAAACCTACCAGCTGCTCCACAGAAGGAAGGAAGACTGGGAGATCTACTTGGGTAAAGATTTACAGCCCCAGAAACCCAACAGGGGTCGCTGTGAGTTGGAAATGACTCAATGGCAGTGAGTTTGGTTTTTTGGTTTTTTATATGTTCAGTACTGTATAAATCATAGTTCTCTGCCCTGAAAGAGCTTATAATCACCAGTGTACATGCTGATATAAATGAAGTACTGAATTGTGTAGAACAAGGGCAGATACTTTGGGGAAAGCAATGCTCCCAGAGATAATAGCACCTCACTCTTAGCACATGGAAAATGCTTAGCAATTTAAATTCATTAACTGGTTTAATCACCGAAAGTCCTGGGAGGTAGGAACACTCTTCTCTCTTTTTTACAGGTGAAGAAACAGAAGTACCGAAAGGTTGAGTCATTTCCAGGAGCCACCTCTGTAGGGGGTGGTTAGATCTGGAACTCCAACCCAGACAAAATCAAGAGCCACAATAGTGTCCACCGGTCTCTGTTTCCCTCTGCTTAAACTCTCCTTCCTCTGTGATGAAGCCTTTACAGGGCCTTTGTGTCAGAGATTCCTAAGCATTTCTGTAGCATGAATCCTTTGGCAGTTGGGTAACACCTATGGATCCCTTTTCTGGATAATGCTTTCGATACATAAAATTAAATCCACAATTTAATCCACAGGAATCCAAAGAAAATACGGAATTCCTTTCTTTAAGGAGGAAAGCAATTATACTGTAATAAAAATATTTTAAAAACAAATTTGTACACTAGTAATCATGTGTTTCTTTAATAATTCATTCAATAAAAACATGCAATGAGTGTTTAAATATACTGCAATTTGAGTGTAGTTCATGAACACAAACACTCTCTAGGGATAGCTGTAATGCAATGCAATGTGATATGAAAATACGTATTTCTATTGGTGAAGTCTCAGACACTGCAAGTACAACTGTGGTTTGTTGTGTACATTCATAATGTAAGTGAATGCTGTTTCAGTTACGACATTAGTGGAAATAATGATGTCATGTATTCCCATCTGAAGTGATAGACCCCCTTCAAAGGGCAACTCATCAGTTCCACTATGCAACCACCTTTCATAGCACTCTCCTGGCACTCATCATAGTCCTCCTCCTCATCCCAGTTAGAAACATGCCTTAATGCTTAATACAATACCAAAGCACCTGAGAGCAAGGCAGAACCCATGCACCCAGAGAAGCACCTGAACAGCACCGTGCACACAGTGGATGCCTGAAGGTTTATGGGATAGATGTATAAAACATATTATCTCCTTGGCCCCTGAAAATAATAGGCATTTCCTAAGTAGCTTGTTATCAAATAGCTGTCCTTCCTCAAGACTTTAAACCTTAACTGATCAATGACAAAGTTGAATTGTACCTGAAACCTGTGATCCTAGAAAAAGGGATGGTTAAAGAAATACCCCAAACTTTTCAGAAAACTGCTCACTGTAGTTATAACACTTCCCCACATGCCTTAACTAAGATTCACAGGTGTCACTTTATTTACATATGGCCAGGCCCGACACAGACCCTCCAAATCCCCATTCTTTCCATTATAAATGAATAACTGAATTGCTAGAGTCCACTGATCAATTAGAAACAAAATGGTGAGAACCAAAGTTTGGTTAAGCTTCCCCATAGTCTCCTACCCCATGCTCAGCCTGAGTCAACATGTAACCCCTCTTAAAGGGATCTTCTTGGAGAACAGGCTGTCTCAGCATAAACCATTCAACTTTGCCACGCCTGTTTTTTTCTAGCCTTCCTTACTCTTATCTTGATAAAAATACTCTTTTCCCTAACCCTGAGACAGTTGCTGATTTTAAGACCAGGGCTTTCTCCCTATTACAGTAGTCACCCTACCCCTCTATGTCAATACGTAGTCCTTTCCTCCTCTTCCTTTGAGGTTCAAACCCACCAGCCACTCCTTGGAAGGAAGATTGGGCAATCTACTTCGCAGTGATACTGCCTCGGAAATCCAAGGAGGGGTCGCTATGAGTTGGAGATGACTCAACCACACATAACAACAAGAAGAAGTCAGGATTTTTTTTTTTTTTAAATGAAAATCTCATCACAACCCTGGATTCATATGCAAAAGAAGAATCCCCCACTGTCTAGCTGAATCCGACTCAGGGACCCCTCTTTAGGTTTCTGAAGTGATATCTCTACAGAAGTAGATTGCCCAATCTTCCTTCTGAGAAGTGACTGGTGGGTATGAATCGCCAGCCTTCTGGTTAGCAGTGAAATGCCTCAGGCACTATGCCACCAGAGCTCCTCCAACGGCCTTAGGAAAATAAAATTCTCCATCTTGGAGATACCTTTAATTACTATGGTAGTTAAGGTTATGTGTCCACTTGGCTGGGCCTGATTTGAGAGCTGCCCAGCTGGGCATCTGGATGTAGTTATTTCCCACGGTGAGACTGGTGATCAACTCTATGGTAGACTCTACTGTGAGCAGCTGAGTAGCTGCCTTAGGGATGTTGTTTGCTTCTAGTACATAAGCAGCTTTGAGAAAGGGCTCTGAATTTTTGGCACACTTGGATCCAGCACATAGCCAAGTCTTCATTGAGCAGTCTGCCATGTTGTCTGTTGATCTTGGGGCTGTTAATGGACTTGAATTAGTGGCCTGCCATGTTGCTTGATAATTTTGGGACTGTGCCATTTTACTTGTAAACATTGGGTTTGTCAGGCTTAGCAGCCAGCAGCTGCCTGAGTTAAGAGAAGCCTCCAACTTCAATGGGCTGGGAGCAAGAGCCAGAGCTGAAGCCCAAGGTCAAGGAGCTATCACACAGCCCTTAGAGCTAGCACTTTAAACTTGGACTTCTAGCCTCCTAAATTGTAAGAGAATATATCTCTGTTTGTTAAAACCACCGATACATTTGTGGTATTTTCT
The DNA here is from genome assembly GCF_000298275.1 of Orycteropus afer afer. NCBI lineage: Eukaryota > Metazoa > Chordata > Mammalia > Tubulidentata > Orycteropodidae > Orycteropus > Orycteropus afer. The sequence continues at coordinate 4,360 of NW_006921946.1, read as the reverse complement.
GTTAGAGTGGCACCAGATGATCAAAAAATCCTGTAATTAAATGTTATCTTTCTAAATTTGAAATAAACTGTTCTGTAGCATAGTGCCTAAGGTACTTGACTGCTAACCAGAAGGCTGGTGGTTCAAACCCACCAGCCACTTCTCGGAAGGAAGGTTGGGCAATCCTACTTCCGTAGTGATACTGCCTCGGAAACCCAAGGAGGGGTCGCTATGAGTCGGGGCCGACTCGACGGCAAATAACAACAACAACAACATACTGATATAGTCATGACTTCCTCTCTATTTGGAAGTTCTGTAATTATAACATTTTTTCCCCTTTTTGTTTTGTAGTTGTTGCTGTTTATCAATTGATTCCTCTGGTTCTCTATTTCAGTCTTGTAAGTATGTTACCATTTTGAGAATTATTTTTTTAGGTTGGTTTCTGGGTGATGTTGCAATGTGCCTTAATCTCAGGTTGTTGTCTTCAACTCTTGTCTTTCTGTCCAAAGGATTCCCTTTAATATTTCTTGTAAGTTTGGTCTGTTTTTTTAAAATCTCCTTAATTTCTGTTTATCAGGAAATGCTGTAATTTCACCATTGTATTTGAGGGAGAGTTTTCCTGGATCTATAATTTCTTGGTTGGCAAATTTTTTCCTTTCAAGGCTTTATATATGTCATCCCATTGCCTTCTTGCCTGCATGGTTTCTGCTGAGAAATCAGAGCTTAATCTTATTGCTTGTCCTTTGGTAACATTTTATTTTTCCTGAGCTGTTCTCAAGATTCTTTGTCTTTGGTTTTGGAAAGTTTGATTATGGTATTTCTTGGTGACTTTCTTTTGGGATCTATACCATATGGGGTTCGTTGAGCTTCTTGGACAGCTATCTTTTCAGCTTTCATGAGATTAGGAACGTTTTCTGCTACCAAGTTTTTGACAACTTTCTGTTCTTCCTCCTCCCATTCTGGAATACTAGTCACAGGTAGATATTCTGCTTGATACTGCCCCACGTGATTGTTAGGCTTTCTTCATTTTTCTTCATTCTTTTCTCTGACATTTTTCCCCCTCATACTACCTACTTCCGTAGCAATACTGCCTCGGAAACCCAAGGAGGGGTCTCTATGAGTTGGATCCGACTCAATGGCACAGAAAAACAACTAACACCTGATGTCAAGGGAATTGTCTTCTAGTTGGCTGTTCATTCTTCAGTCGATTCAATTCTACTCTTTTGTCCTTGCAGTGTGTTATCTTTCTCTGTAATTTTAGTGTGAATCTGGATTTCTAACTGCTGTTTTTGTATGGTTTCTAATTGTCTATTGATTTCGTCATTTTGCTCTAGTATTGTTTTCCTGAATTTTTCTAGGGCACTGCCTGTCTTTTCCTTGATTTTGTTTGTGGTTTCCTTGAGCTCTTGAAAGGATATATATATATATTTTTCTAAATTTCTTATCAGATAGTTCTATTGTCTGTTCAATGAGGTTTCTTAGTTCTTAATTTTGGTCACTTGCCTGTGCTATCTTGTTCTGTTTCTTTATTTGAATGGAAGTTGTCTGTTTCTGAGACGTTCTGGAGTTACTGTTTTTATTTATTGATTTTGTGTTGGTTTCCTCATCTTGATTTCTTGTTTCACTTTGATTTGATAAATCCAGACAAGTGGGGCAGCTGTGCTTCTTTCGTTGCTAGTATGGCAGCATTGGGGCACTCCCCACCTGTCTCTAGGTGGGTTAACTATTAGGAATGTGGGCACGATTCTCTTTGTTGGTAATGAACAGGACCTAGACTGCAATGAATGAGTATTGTCTACGATCTGTCATTGATCCAGTATTGCAACATGGGTGGTAGCACTCACCTATTTGATAAAGTTGTAGATGGTAGGTGTAGTAAATATGGCTGACTAGTGAGGCATTAATGCTTGCCTTGCCTCCCACTGGATGGGGGCAGGGGTGAATGAGAAAAAAGATGGATAAAAATAAGAGGAGGAAGAGGAAAAAATAAAAAGTAAGTAAGAAAAAGTGGGAAAAAGAGAAAAGGTGAATAGCAAAAAAAAAAAAAAGAAGAAGGAAAAACAGAGGCAGGAGGATTGGTGCAACTGTGGTCAGCTGGCAGCTATTTTGGCATGATCTATAGGAGCGTGGGCCTGCAGAGGGGATAGGAGCCTGGAGCATGCAAGTGCCTCTGAGGCGGC
>NW_006921946.1:0-1811 GCF_000298275.1 Orycteropus afer afer | reverse complement strand
AGGTGCTCAGTCTAATTCTTTATCCTGTCATTTGATACGCAGAGTTCTACGATCATCACCTGCATCTGTTTCACTCCATTTTTCTGGGTCTCCATTGTACTGGGATTAGGCAGAGTGTGTCAACAGGATGCCGCCATGTTGTCTCCACCTCTCTCCTGCATATTTTACTTGTTTAATGCTTGAAGCTTTCCAGAAGCTTAAACTCATTGCCCTCAAATTGATTCTGATTCATAACAATATTACAGGACAAAATAGAAGTGACCCACAGCGTTTCCAGGAGCTCTAGTGGCCTAGTGTCTAAAGCATTAGACTGCTAACCAGAAGGCTGGAGGTTCAAACTCACCAGCCACTCCTCAGAAGGAAGGTTAGGCAATCTACTTCCATAGTGATACCACCTCAGAAACCCAAGGAGGAGTCACTATGAGTCGGATCTGAATCGATGGCAGTGTGTGTGTGTTTGTTTGTTTTTTTTTTTGTATAGGGTTTCCAAGGTTGTAATCTTTACAGAAGCAGACTGCCACATCTTTATCCAAGGAAGTGATTGATGGTTTTGAAATGATGACCTTTTGGTTCTCAGCTGAGCACTTTAACCACTGCACCACCAGGACTCTTTTCTAGGAGCTTCTGTCTACCTGTTTTTATGACTCTGGGTGAGGAAAACTTTAAATATGCCAAAGTGAGTCCGGCACCTCTTCTACCTGCCATACCTGTGCTAACCAAGTCCCATGTGTTTCCACTCGAGAGCTCACCCTTAAACCCAAAGAAAGAATAAAAATCTTTAAAAATAGAACTTACTGATTAAAACAACTACTGGACAAATATGACTGCCGATAAGCAATGGAAATGCCTTTAACTGACTTAAGAGGACTCTTACACAAAACATCATGGTTTTCAGGAGCAGAAAGAGCAGCAGAGAAAGGAGCTTGTTCAGCCCTGAATAGAAACTGGGCAACAATTAAAGTAATGAAGGAAAATTTTAATTCTTAAATTAAGAAGACTTTTCTGCTAGAAAACAAAAAACTATCCATGTAAGATACAGTTTGCTTAATGAGCTAGATAACTAACTGTAAGTATTCAAAGAAATTTACTTAACTTTAAGCTGACAAGATAATTAAAGTAAAATACATGAAACTAAACAGCTTTGTAAGGAATAAGACACTTAAGGTTAAACATCATTTTCCTGATTAATGAAGTAGCAATCTTATAAAGTGTAATCTGTGACCAAATGGGCTTTTTTAGGGCCTCAAAAAGCTGTAGTCAGTGTTTCTGCTTAAAAAGCCACTCAGCAGTCATTTGGCCTTTCCTCTGAGGGGGGACGTGGTTTTGCTGACACTGTGTTTAGTCAAAGAACTAAGAGTCTCTGTTAACCTGATACCTTGTATAAGCATTCCCTTAAAGGGAAGTATAAGGAGCCTGGGTGGCAGAAGCATTTTGTGATCAGCTGCAAACTCAAAGACTGGCGGTTTTAACCTACCCAGCAGCTCAGCAGAAGAAAGTCCTGGCAATCTGCTTCTGTAAAGATTGTAGCCGAGACCCCTGTGGAGCAGTTCCACTTTGTTACCCATGATGTCACCATACGTTGCAACCATCTTGATGGCAATGGATGTGATTTTGAGTTTTAAAACAAAGTATCATAAACAGATATGATCTGTGAAAATTCTGAATTCTGGGGTCAGGGGCTAAGCACTAAGACAGGCATCTCATAACTGGGCAGATCCTACCTTCCCACTCTTTTAACCCTGAGCAACCTAGCTACGGCTAGGACTTAGCAAATAGCGCACTGAGGTAACGTCATGTGCTTCTGTTCTTTG
>NW_006921945.1:3515560-3516629 GCF_000298275.1 Orycteropus afer afer | reverse complement strand
TTATTGTGTGATGTCAGTGGATCCCTGCTCATCGTGAGCCTAGACAACAGACTAGAAATGCCCTGCAGAGTTTCCCAGGCTGTAAATCTTCATGGGAGAAGATCTCCGGGTCTTTTCACCTACAGACCAGCTCAACAGTGTGCTGCCAGGCTGTTACTCACAGCGTTTTCACTGGCCAGTTCTTTGAGAAGCGGGTGGCCCCTTCATTCTTCCAAGTCTGCCTTAGTCTGGAGTTCTGCTGAAACCTATCCACCATGGGTGACCCTGCTGGTATTTGAAATACTGGTGGCATAGCCTCCAGCATCACAGCAAATACAAGCCACTACGGTATCACAAACTGATAGGTGCATGCTGGACAATTATACACAGTCCTAGTTTAAAAGAAGATGTAATTTAGAGAGAGGAAGTGTACCAAGAAGGTAGCAAGATCAAGTTGATTCATGAATTCTAGGGACTAGATACTGATTCCAGTACTTTTTTCAATATTAGTGCTAATGCTTTGATGTTTTATCACAATTTTCCTGATTTTTAAAAAGTAAAACCTTTTGTTGTAAAAAGAAAAACACATAGAAGAAAATAAAAATTTCCTGCTGTTTCAAACACCCAGGAAAAGACCCCTGGAACCTTCTGGTGTATAGATTTCCAGGTCCTTTCTTCCTCTGTTCCTTCTGTCTCAGTTTCCCCCTTCCCCTCATTTTTTCTTACTTTCCCTCCTCTCCACTTTATTTCTTTTTCTCTTTTCAGATCTACTTAAAAGATCGTACATCAAAGGGTGATATCAAATATATCGTTGAACTTAGTTTTCATGTATTTACATGGAACGTTGTCTTACAGTGTTGTCTTCCATGAGAATTTTCAAAGGCTGTACAATATTTCATTGCAATATTTTGTTTAAACAAGCCCTTAGTACTGATTTATATGTTGCTACTCCTTTTTTAAGATTTTTTTTTTTTTTAAGGAGCCATGGTGGTTCAGTAGTTCAGCGTTCAGCTGCTAACTGAAAGTTGGTGGTACAAACCCACCAGCTGCTCCTCACACCAAAGGAGAAAGATGAGGCAATCTGATTATG
>NW_006921945.1:3513616-3514535 GCF_000298275.1 Orycteropus afer afer | reverse complement strand
AATCGACTCGACGGCAGTGAGTTTGGTTTTCTGGAAGGTGTGGCGACATTCAACACATGGCTAATGAACACCAACTATGTTCATGGCCCTGGGCTGGGCAAGTGGGAGAACGAAGAGGAGACTGATTACAATACAATATAAATGACTTTGGGGTTCAGAAAAGGAGCATGTTTTTTTCCTGGGGGTAAGGGGCTAGAAGGTATATGGGCTACTTAAGAAAGACCCGACCATTTTCCAGGAATACAATCTGATGCCTTAGATACAATGAACTCTATAATAAAAATAAGACTGAGTCAACATAGAGGTTCAAGCCAAGTTCTGTTGAGATTCAAAGAATTAATAGTCATGGCACAGACTAATGAGTAAGAGTCAGAAACTAATTTTCTGCCAGCCATTTGCATCGGCATGCCACCATATGCTTTCTGGTATGCACAGGTAAGAAGCTCTGGTGGCGTAATGCCTAAGGTGTTTGACTGCTAACCAGAAGGCTGGCAGTTCAAACCCACCAGCCACTCCTCAGAAGCAAGGCTGGGCAATCTACTTCCGTAGTGAAACCCAAGGAAACACCTTGGAAACCCAAGGAGGGGTCACTATGAGTCAGATCCGACACCACCACCACAGTGAATTTGGTTTTTGGTATGCACAGGTAAGGTAGCACAGGATACATTTTTACACACTTTGTGCATGTATTTCCTATTTGAAGATACAAAGTATAATTTTTAAGAATCACAAGTATTTTTTAATTGAACTTAATAAACTGATTATAAACTTTATATGGAATGGTAAACATACAGGGATCATCTGAACAATTTGAAAAGTAAAAGGGAAGGTGGACCTTCCACTGTCAGACAGCAATTCATATTAGAAAGATACAGAAATTAAAGCAGTACTTAGGAATAAACAAACCAAGCAGTGATCT
>NW_006921945.1:3508917-3511401 GCF_000298275.1 Orycteropus afer afer | reverse complement strand
GGAGTGACCCACCCAGATGTGCCCGTTGGTGTCCGTTTCAACCTTTAGCCTTGAAAGAACTGGTTTCCTGAAGTCACCTATCAACTTGAGCTTACATATGAGTAAATCATGGTTTTTTCCACAGTCAGCTCCTGGCCTTGTTCTGACTGATGATTTTGAGCTTCTCCATTTTCTCTTTCCACAGATGTAGTTGATTCGATTCCTATGTATTCTATCTGGTGAGGTCCACATGTATAGTTGCTGTTTACTTGTTGAGAAAAGGTATTTGGAATGAATTGGTCATTGGTCTTGCAAAATTGCATTATGCAATCTCTGACTTCATTCCTATCACCAAGGCCATCCAACTACTGATCCTTCTTAGTTTCCAACTCTTGCATCCCAGTCCCCAGTAATTATCAATCCATCTTGATTGCATGTTTGATTAATTTCAGACTGCAGAAGTTGGTACAAATCTTGTTTCTGCATCTTTGCCATTCGTGGTTGGTGGGTAAATTTGATTAATAGTTGTATTAACTGCTCTTCCTTGCAGGCATGTGGATATTATCCTATCACTGACAGCACTGTACTTCAGAATGTTGTTGTTGTTGTTGTTGTTGTCATGTGCCATTGAGTCAGACCCGACTCATAGCAACCCCTCCTTGGGTTTCTGAGGCAGTATCACTACAGAAGTAGATTGCCCAACCTTCATTCTGAGGAGTGGATAGTGGATTTGAACTGCCAGCCTTCTGGTTAGCAGTCAAGTGCCACTACGCTATACCAGAGCTCTTGAAATACTCTTTGTGACGATGATTGCAACGCCGTTCCTCTTCAATTTTTCATTCTTGGCAGAGTAGACCATATGATTGTCCAATTCAAAATGGCCAATACCAGTCCATTTCAGCTCACTAATGCCTAGGATATTGATCTTTAAGCATTCTATTTCATTTTTGACAACTTCCAATTTCCTTAATTCATTCTTCGTACATTCCACATTCCAGTCATCAATAGATGTTTGCAGCTGTTTCTTCTTATTTTGAATTGTGCCACATCAGCAAATGAAGGTCCAGAAAGCTTCACTCTATGTTGACTCTACTTTGAGGAGGCAACTCTTCCCTAGTCATATTTTGAATGCCTCCAACCTGAGGGGCTCATCTTCAGGCACTATATATCAGACAATGTTTCACTGCTCTCTATAAGTTGTCATTGACCAATTTTGAACTGTGACCTTGAATATATTCCACCTGAATTCAGACACTATCTCAATAATAGATTTGATGCATTGAACTCTAATGATTGAAGACGAGACAAGGTGTGGGATGACATCATACATGAAGAAAGCAAAAACCAAAACCAAACGTGTTGCTGTCAAGTCAATTCCGACTCATAGCGACTCTATGGGACAGATTGCTGTGGAAGGCTGAAGGGGAAGGCCCAAGGGACCTCTCACTGAAAATTGCAGAACTGTAATAGACTAGCAGGCATGATTTAAGTAGACATTAATCACAGTGACTAACTTGCTATTTTTCCTTCCCTGTTGCTCTTTTAAGTAAATAGAATAGCCAACCTCCTTACAGACCCTGAGTTCTTTATGTTTGTTACTTTCAATTGTACATTCTTCTAAGCATGTCTCTCTCCCACAACTGGTTTTTGGCTGAGAACTGCAACCTATGAAGCAAAACAACCCTTGGAAGAGGGACACTGAGCCCAGATCAACCAGGGAACAGAAGAACAAGACATTCTTGGCTGTCCAAGGGATTTTCAACTCACTTCCCACATCTCCATGGAATCATGTTGATCCCTTTGCTTGAGGAGATAGTCATTTTAGAGAAATGATTCTCTCTGTCTCCTTGGGTATTGGTGTTCAATAAACCTTTTGCTTTCCTTCTTCAACCTGTTATGGTCATTGGCTCTTTGTGATAGGGGGTAAGGTCCTTGTTGTTGCTACAACACTGCCCCATGAGTTTCCCTAGGCTGTAATCTTAATGGAAGCAGGCTACCACATTTTTTTTCCACAGAATGATTGATGTATTTGAACCAGCAACCTTTTGGTTAGTAGCTGAGCACGCAGCCACTGTGCCACCAGGGCTCCTCAAACAAAGCAAAAAGTCATTAAAAAGATGGAAATGAGAAAAAAAAAAATAGAGCAAAATGGATGTTAGAACAGATAGTGAAATTTGCTCTTGAATGCAGATTAGCTAAAGTGAGCAGAAAAAGCGATGCAGTGAAAGAATTGAGGATTTAACTGAAGAAAAAATTCATGCCTCAAGTTGTAATATTGAAGGATTCTATGGGCAAAATGTTGAGTGATGCAGGAAACATCAAAACAAAATGAAAGGAATACTCAGAGTGACTGCACCAGAAAGAATTGGCCAATGTTCAAATATTTTAGGAGGTAGCATATGATCAGCCACTCCGCGGAAGGAAGATGGGGCAATCTACTTCCGTAGTGATACTGCCTTGGAAACCCAAGGAGGGGTCCCTATGAGTCAGGTCTGACTCGACGGC